>NW_026904093.1:0-147810 GCF_024500275.1 Phycodurus eques | reverse complement strand
CTTAAAGGTTCAAAAGTTCTGCCTAAATCACAGAGGTCGTCATGTTACAATTTAGTCAATAAAGGCCTACTATTGGAGCGAAACGGAATGCTTCAAAGCTCGTGTTTCGGCTGCACGAACTCCGAGAGGCTTGGAAGAGATCTCATCTGAAAGGTGGATTCACAACGATCAAGTGTGTCGAACGTCAGCCCACAAGCTCAAACTTAAGGGTTCAAAAGTTCTGCCGAAATCACATAGGTCGTCATGTTACAATTTCGTCAAAAAAGGCCTACTACTGGAGCGAAACGGAATGCTTCGACGCTCGTGTTTCAGCAGCACGACCTCAGAGAGGCTTGGAAGAGACCTCATCTGAAAGGTGGATTCAAAACGATCGTGTGTGTCGAATGTCAGTCGACTACCTCAAACTTATAGGTTCAAAAGTTCTGCCTAAATCACATAGGTCGTCATGTTACAATTTAGTCAATATAGGCCTACTACTGGAGCGAAACGGAATGCTTCGATGCTCGTGTTTCGGCTGCACGAACTCCGAGAGGATTGGAAGAGACCTCATCTGAAAGGTGGATTCACAACGATCAAGTGTGTCGAACGTCAGCCCACAAGCTCAAACTTAAGGGTTCAAAAGTTCTGCCGAAATCACATTGGTTGTCATGTTACAATTTAGTCAATAAAGGCCTACTACTGGAACGAAACTGAATGCTTTGACAGTCGCCGCTCGGCCGCACGAAGTCTGAGAGGCTTGGAAGAGACGTCATCTGAAAGGTGGTTTCACAACGATCGAGTGTGTCGAACGTCAGCCCACAAGCTCAAACTTAAGGGTTCAAAAGTTCTGCCGAAATCACATCGGTCGTCATGTTACAATTTAGACAATAAAGGCCTACTACTGGAGCGAAACGGAATGCTTCGATGCTCGTGTTTCGGCCGCACGACCTCCGAGAGGCTTGGAAGAGACCTCATTTGAAAGGTGGATTCAAAACGATCGAGTTTGTCGAACGTCAGCCCACAAGCTCAAACTTAAGGGTTCAAAAGTTCTGCCGAAATCACAGAGGTCGTCATGTTTCAATTTAGTCAATAAAGGCCTACAACTGGAGCGAAACGGAATGCTTCGACGCTCTTGTTTCAGCCGCACGACCTCCAAGAGGCTTGGAAGAGACCTCATCTGAAAGGTGGATTCACAACGATCAAGTGTGTCGAACGTCAGCCCACAACCTCAAACTTAAGGGTTCAAAAGTTCTGCCGAAATCACAAAGGTCGTCATGTTACAATTTAGTCAATAAAGGCCTACTACTGGAGCGAAACGGAATGCTTCGACGCTCGTGTTTCAGCAGCACGACCTCAGAGAGGCTTGGAAGAGACCTCATCTGAAAGGTGGATTCAAAACGATCGTGTGTGTCGAATGTCAGTCGACTACCTCAAACTTATAGGTTCAAAAGTTCTACCTAAATCACATAGGTCGTCATGTTACAATTTAGTCAATATAGGCCTACTACTGGAGCGAAACGGAATGCTTCGATGCTCGTGTTTCGGCCGCTCGACCTCAGAGAGGATTGGAAGAGACCTCATCTGAAAGGTGGATTCACAACGATCGAGTGTGTCGAACGTCAGCCCACAAGCTCAAACTTAAGGGTTCAAAAGTTCTGCCGAAATCACATAGGTCGTCATGTTACAATTTAGTCAATAAAGGCCTACTACTGGAGCGAAACGGAATGCTTCGACGCTCGTGTTTCGGCCGCACGACCTCCGAGAGGATTGGAAGAGACCTCATTTGAAAGGTGGATTCAAAACGATCGAGTGCGTCGAACGTCAGCCCACAAGCTCAAACTTAAGGGTTCAAAAGTTCTGCCGAAATCACATAGGTCGTCATGTTACAATTTAGTCAATAAAGGCCTACGACTGGAGCGAAACGGAATGCTTCGACGCTCGTGTTTCAGCCGCACGACCTCCGAAAGGATTGGAAGAGACCTCATTTGAAAGGTGGATTCAAAACGATCGAGTGCGTCGAACGTCAGCCCACGAGCTCAAACTTAAGGGTTCAAAAGTTCTGCCGAAATCACATTGGTTGTCATGTTACAATTTAGTCAATAAAGGCCTACTACTGGAGCGAAACTGAATGCTTTGACAGTCGCCGCTCGGCCGCACGAAGTCCGAGAGGCTTGAAGAGACGTCATCTGAAAGGTGGTTTCACAACGATCGAGTGTGTCGAACGTCAGCCCACAAGCTCAAACTTAAGGGTTCAAAAGTTCTGCCGAAATCACATCGGTCGTCATGTTACAATTTAGACAATAAAGGCCTACTACTGGAGCGAAACGGAATGCTTCGATGCTCGTGTTTCGGCCGCACGACCTCCGAGAGGCTTGGAAGAGACCTCATTTGAAAGGTGGATTCAAAACGATCGAGTTTGTCGAACGTCAGCCCACAAGCTCAAACTTAAGGGTTCAAAAGTTCTGCCGAAATCACATAGGTCGTCATGTTACAATTTAGTCAATATAGGCCTACTACTGGAGCGAAACGGAATGCTTCGACGCTCGTGTTTCGGCCGCACGACCTCCGAGAGGCTTGGAAGAGACCTCATCTGAAAGGTGGATTCACAACGATCTAGTGTGTAGAACGTCAGCCCACTAGCTCAAATTTAAGGGTTCAAAAGTTCTGCCAAAATAACACAGGTCGTCATGTTTCAATTTAGTCAATAAAGGCCTTCGACTGGAGCGAAACGGAATGCTTCGACGCTCGTGTTTCGGCCGCACGACCTCCGAAAGGCTTGGAAGAGACCTCATTTGAAAGGTGGATTCAAAACGATCGAGTTTGTCGAACGTCAGCCCACAAGCTCAAACTTAAGGGTTCAAAAGTTCTGCCGAAATCACATAGGTCGTCATGTTACAATTTAGTCAATAAAGGCCTACACTGGAGCGAAACGGAATGCTTCGACGCTCGTGTTTCAGCCGCACGACCTCCGAAAGGATTGGAAGAGACCTCATTTGAAAGGTGGATTCAAAACGATCGAGTGCGTCGAACGTCAGCCCACGAGCTCAAACTTAAGGGTTCAAAAGTTCTGCCGAAATCACATAGGTCGTCATGTTACAATATAGTCAATATAGGCCTACTACTGGAGCGAAACGGAATGCTTCGACGCTCGTGTTTCGGCCGCACGACCTCCGAGAGGCTTGGAAGAGACCTCATCTGAAAGGTGGATTCACAACGATCGAGTGTGTAGAACGTCAGCCCACTAGCTCAAATTTAAGGGTTCAAAAGTTCTGCCGAAATCACATAGGTCGTCATGTTTCAATTTAGTCAATAAAGGCCTACTACTGGAGCGAAACGGAATGCTTCGACGCTCGTGTTTCAGCCGCACGACCTCCGAGAGGCTTGGAAAAGACCTCATCTGAAAGGTGGCTTTAAAACGATCGAGTGTGTCGACCGTCAGCCCACAAGCTCAAACTTAAGGGTTCAAAAGTTCTGCCGAAATCACATTGGTTGTCATGTTAAAATTTAGTCAATAAAGGCCTACTACTGGAACGAAACTGAATGCTTTGACAGTCGCCGCTCGGCCGCACGAAGTCTGAGAGGCTTGGAAGAGACGTCATCTGAAAGGTGGTTTCACAACGATCGAGTGTTTCGAACGTCAGCCCACAAGCTCAAACCTAAGGGTTCAAAAGTTCTGCCGAAATCACAAAGGTCGTCATGTTACAATTTAGTCAATAAAGGCCTACTACTGGAGCAAAACGGATTGCTTCGACGCTCGTGTTTCAGCCCCACGACCTCCGAGAGGCTTGGAAGAGACCTCATCTGAAAGGTGGATTCAAAACGATCGAGTGTGTCGAATGTCAGTCTACTAGCTCAAACTTAAAGGTTCAAAAGTTCTGCCTAAATCACAGAGGTCGTCATGTTACAATTTAGTCAATAAAGGCCTACTATTGGAGCGAAACGGAATGCTTCAAAGCTCGTGTTTCGGCTGCACGAACTCCGAGAGGCTTGGAAGAGATCTCATCTGAAAGGTGGATTCACAACGATCAAGTGTGTCGAATGTCAGTCGACTACCTCAAACTTAAAGGTTCAAAAGTTCTGCCTAAATCACATAGGTCGTCATGTTACAATTTAGTCAATAAAGGCCTCCTACTGGAGCGAAACGGAATGCTTCGATGCTCGTGTTTCGGCTGCTCGACCTCCGAGAAGCTTGGAAAAGACGTCATCTGAAAGGTGGATTCAAAACGATCGAGTGTGTCGAATGTCAGCCTACTAGCTCAAACTTAAGGGTTCTAAAGTTCTGCCGAAATCACATAGGTCGACATGTTACAATTTAGTCAATAAAGGCCTACTATTGGAGCGAAACGGAATGCTTCGAAGCTCGTGTTTCGGCTGCACGAACTCCGAGAGGATTGGAAGAGACCTCATCTGAAAGGTGGATTCACAACGATCGAGTGTGTCGAACGTCAGCCCACAAGCTCAAACTTAAGGGTTCAAAAGTTCTGCCGAAATCACATCGGTCGCCATGTTACAATTTAGACTATAAAGGCCTACTACTGGAGCGAAACGGAATGCTTCGATGCTCGTGTTTCGGCCGCACGACCTCCGAAAGGCTTGGAAGAGACCTCATTTGAAAGGTGGATTCAAAACGATCGAGTGTGTCGAACGTCAGCCCACTAGCTCAAACTTAAGGGTTCAAACGTTCTGCCGAAATCACATCGGTCGTCATGTTACAATTTAGACAATAAAGGCCCTACTACTGGAGCGAAACGGAATGCTTCGATGCTCGTGTTTCGGCCGCACGAACTCCGAGAGGATTGGAAGAGACCTCATCTGAAAGGTGGAATCACAACAATCGAGTGCGTCGAATGTCAGCCCACTCGCTCAAACTTAAGGGTTCAAAGGTTCTGCCAAAATAACACAGGTCGTCATGTTTCAATTTAGTCAATAAAGGCCTTCGACTGGAGCGAAACGGAATGCTTCGACGCTCTAGTTTCGGCCGCACGACCTCCGAAAGGCTTGGAAGAGACCTCATTTGAAAGGTGGATTCAAATCGATCGAGTTTGTCGAACGTCAGCCCACAAGCTCAAACTTAAGGGTTCAAAAGTTCTGCCGAAATCACATCGGTCGTCATGTTACAATTTAGACAATAAAGGCCTACTACTGGAGCGAAACGGAATGCTTCGATGCTCGTGTTTCGGCCGCACGACCTCCGAAAGGCTTGGAAGAGACCTCATTTGAAAGGTGGATTCAAAACGATCGAGTGTGTCGAACGTCAGCCCACTAGCTCAAACTTAAGGGTTCAAAAGTTCTGCCGAAATCACATCGGTCGTCATGTTACAGTTTAGACAATAAAGGCCTACTACTGGAGCGAAACGGAATGCTTCGATGCTCGTGTTTCGGCCGCACGAACTCCGAGAGGATTGGAAGAGACCTCATCTGAAAGGTGGAATCACAACGATCGAGTGCGTCGAATGTCAGCCCACTAGCTCAAACTTAAGGGTTCAAAAGTTCTGCCAAAATAACACAGGTCGTCATGTTTCAATTTAGTCAATAAAGGCCTTCGACTGGAGCGAAACGGAATGCTTCGACGCTCGTGTTTCGGCCGCACGACCTCCGAAAGGCTTGGAAGAGACCTCATTTGAAAGGTGGATTCAAAACGATCGAGTTTGTCGAACGTCAGCCCACAAGCTCAAACTTAAGGGTTCAAAAGTTCTGCCGAAATCACATAGGTCGTCATGTTACAATTTAGTCAATAAAGGCCTACGACTGGAGCGAAACGGAATGCTTCGACGCTCGTGTTTCAGCCGCACGACCTCCGAAAGGATTGGAAGAGACCTCATTTGAAAGGTGGATTCAAAACGATCGAGTGCGTCGAACGTCAGCCCACGAGCTCAAACTTAAGGGTTCAAAAGTTCTGCCGAAATCACATAGGTCGTCATGTTACAAATTAGTCAATGTAGGCCTACTACTGGAGCGAAATGGAATGCTTCGACGCTCGTGTTTTCGGCCGCACAACCTCCGAGAGGCTTGGAAGTGACCTCATCTGAAAGGTGGATTCAAAACGATCGAGTGTGTCGAAGGTCAGCCTACTCGCTCAAACGTAAGGGTTCAAAAGTTCTGCCGAAATCACATAGGTCGTCATGTTTCAATTTAGTCAATAAAGGCCTACTCCTGGAGCGCAACGGAATGCTTCTACGGTCGTGTTTCGGCCGCACGAACTCCGAGAGGATTGGAAGGGACCTCATTTGAAAGGTGGATTCAAAACGATCGAGTGCGTCGAACGTCGGTCCACTAGTTCGAACTTAAAGGTTCAAAAGTTCTGCCGAAATCACATAGGTCGTCATGTTACAATTTAGTCAATAAAGGCCTACTATTGGAGCGAAACGGAATGCTTCGATGCTCGTGTTTCGGCCGCACGACCTCCGAGAGGCTTGGAAGAGACCTCATCTGAAAGGTGGATTCACAACGATCGAGTGTGTCGAACGTCAGTCCACTAGTTCAAACTTAAGGGTTAAAAAGTTCTGCTGAAATCACATAGGTCGTCATGTTACAATTTAGTCAAAAAAGGCCTACTACTGGAGCAAAACGGAATGCTTCGAAGCTCGTGTTTCGGCTGCACGAACTCCGAGAGGATTGGAAGAGACCTCATCTGAAAGGTGGATTCACAACGATCGAGTGTGTCGAACGTCAGCCCACTAGCTCAAACTTAAGGGTTAAAAAGTTCTGCCAAAATAACACAGGTCGTCATGTTTCAATTTAGTCAATAAAGGCCTTCGACTGGAGCGAAACGGAATGCTTCGACGCTCGTGTTTCGGCCGCACGACCTCCGAAAGGCTTGGAAGAGACCTCATCTGAAAGGTGGATTCACAACGATCGAGTGTGTCGAATGTCAGTCGACTACCTCAAACTTAAGGGTTAAAAAGTTCTGCTGAAATCACATAGGTCGTCATGTTACAATTTAGTCAAAAAAGGCCTACTACTGGAGCAAAACGGAATGTTTCGAAGCTCGTGTTTCGGCTGCACGAACTCAGAGAGGATTGGAAGAGACCTCATCTGAAAGGTGGATTCACAACGATCGAGTGTGTCGAACGTCAGCCCACTAGCTCAAACTTAAGGGTTCAAAAGCTCTGCCGAAATCATATCGGTCGTCATGTTACAATTTAGTCAATAAAGGCCTACGACTGGAGCGAAACGGAATGCTTCGACGCTTGTGTTTCGGCCGCACGACCTCCGAGAGGCTTGGAAGAAAACTCATCTGAAAGGTGGATTCACAACGATCGAGTGTGTCGAACATCAGCCCACTAGCTCAAACTTAAGGGTTCAAAAGTTCTGCCGAAATCACATAGGTCGTCATGTTTCAATTTAGTCAATAAAGGCCTCCTACTGGAGCGAAACGGAATGCTTCGACGCTCGTGTTTCGGCCGCACGACCTCCGAGAAGCTTGGAAAAGATGTCATCTGAAAGGTGTATTCAAAACGATCGAGTGTGTCGAAGGTCAGCCTACTCGCTCAAACGTAAGGGTTCAAAAGTTCTGCCGAAATCACATAGGTCGTCATGTTTCAATTTAGTCAATAAAGGCCTACTCCTGGAGCGCAACGGAATGCTTCTACGGTCGTGTTTCGGCCGCACGAACTCCGAGAGGATTGGAAGGGACCTCATTTGAAAGGTGGATTAAAACGATCGAGTGTGTCGAACGTCAGCCCACTAGTTCAAACTTAAGGGTTCAAAAGTTCTGCCGAAATCACATAGGTCGTCATGTTACAATTTAGTCAATAAAGGCCTACTACTGGAGCGAAACGGAATGCTTCGACGCTCGTGTTTCGGCTGCACGAACACCGAGAGGATTGGAAGAGACCTCATCTGAAAGGTGGATTCACAACGATCAAGTGTGTCGAACGTCAGCCCACAAGCTCAAACTTAAGGGTTCAAAAGTTCTGCCTAAATCACATAGGTCGTCATGTTACAATTTAGTCAATAAAGGCCTCCTACTGGAGCGAAACGGAATGCTTCGATGCTCGTGTTTCGACCGCTCGACCTCCGAGAAGCTTGGAAAAGACGTCATCTGAAAGGTGGATTCAAAACGATCGAGTGTGTCGAATGTCAGCCTACTAGCTCAAACTTAAGGGTTCTAAAGTTCTGCCTAAATCACATAGGTCGTCATGTTACAATTTAGTCAATAAAGGCCTCCTACTGGAGCGAAATGGAATGCTTCAACGCTTGTGTTTCGGCCGCACGACCTCTGAGAGGCTTGGAAGAGAACTCATCTGAAAGGTGGATTCACAACGATCGAGTGTGTCAAACGTCAGCCCACTAGCTAAAACTTAAGGGTTCAAAAGTTCTTCCGAAATCACAGAGGTCGTCATGTTTCAATTTAGTCAATAAAGGCCTACAACTGGAGCGAAACGGAATGCTTCGACGCTCTTGTTTCGGCCACACGACCTACGAGAGGCTTGGAAGAGACCTCATCTGAAAGGTGGATTCAAAATGATCGAGTGTGTCGAATGTCAGTCTACTAGCTCAAACTTAAAGGTTCAAAAGTTCTGCCTAAATCACAGAGGTCGTCATGTTACAATTTAGTCAATAAAGGCCTACTATTGGAGCGAAACGGAATGCTTCAAAGCTCGTGTTTCGGCTGCACGAACTCCGAGAGGCTTGGAAGAGATCTCATCTGAAAGGTGGATTCACAACGATCAAGTGTGTCGAACGTCAGCCCACAAGCTCAAACTTAAGGGTTCAAAAGTTCTGCCGAAATCACATAGGTCGTCATGTTACAATTTCGTCAAAAAAGGCCTACTACTGGAGCGAAACGGAATGCTTCGACGCTCGTGTTTCAGCAGCACGACCTCAGAGAGGCTTGGAAGAGACCTCATCTGAAAGGTGGATTCAAAACGATCGTGTGTGTCGAATGTCAGTCGACTACCTCAAACTTATAGGTTCAAAAGTTCTGCCTAAATCACATAGGTCGTCATGTTACAATTTAGTCAATATAGGCCTACTACTGGAGCGAAACGGAATGCTTCGATGCTCGTGTTTCGGCTGCACGAACTCCGAGAGGATTGGAAGAGACCTCATCTGAAAGGTGGATTCACAACGATCAAGTGTGTCGAACGTCAGCCCACAAGCTCAAACTTAAGGGTTCAAAAGTTCTGCCGAAATCACATTGGTTGTCATGTTACAATTTAGTCAATAAAGGCCTACTACTGGAACGAAACTGAATGCTTTGACAGTCGCCGCTCGGCCGCACGAAGTCTGAGAGGCTTGGAAGAGACGTCATCTGAAAGGTGGTTTCACAACGATCGAGTGTGTCGAACGTCAGCCCACAAGCTCAAACTTAAGGGTTCAAAAGTTCTGCCGAAATCACATCGGTCGTCATGTTACAATTTAGACAATAAAGGCCTACTACTGGAGCGAAACGGAATGCTTCGATGCTCGTGTTTCGGCCGCACGACCTCCGAGAGGCTTGGAAGAGACCTCATTTGAAAGGTGGATTCAAAACGATCGAGTTTGTCGAACGTCAGCCCACAAGCTCAAACTTAAGGGTTCAAAAGTTCTGCCGAAATCACAGAGGTCGTCATGTTTCAATTTAGTCAATAAAGGCCTACAACTGGAGCGAAACGGAATGCTTCGACGCTCTTGTTTCAGCCGCACGACCTCCAAGAGGCTTGGAAGAGACCTCATCTGAAAGGTGGATTCACAACGATCAAGTGTGTCGAACGTCAGCCCACAACCTCAAACTTAAGGGTTCAAAAGTTCTGCCGAAATCACAAAGGTCGTCATGTTACAATTTAGTCAATAAAGGCCTACTACTGGAGCGAAACGGAATGCTTCGACGCTCGTGTTTCAGCAGCACGACCTCAGAGAGGCTTGGAAGAGACCTCATCTGAAAGGTGGATTCAAAACGATCGTGTGTGTCGAATGTCAGTCGACTACCTCAAACTTATAGGTTCAAAAGTTCTACCTAAATCACATAGGTCGTCATGTTACAATTTAGTCAATATAGGCCTACTACTGGAGCGAAACGGAATGCTTCGATGCTCGTGTTTCGGCCGCTCGACCTCAGAGAGGATTGGAAGAGACCTCATCTGAAAGGTGGATTCACAACGATCGAGTGTGTCGAACGTCAGCCCACAAGCTCAAACTTAAGGGTTCAAAAGTTCTGCCGAAATCACGTAGGTCGTCATGTTACAATTTAGTCAATAAAGGCCTACTACTGGAGCGAAACGGAATGCTTCGACGCTCGTGTTTCAGCCGCACGACCTCCGAGAGGATTGGAAGAGACCTCATTTGAAAGGTGGATTCAAAACGATCGAGTGCGTCGAACGTCAGCCCACAAGCTCAAACTTAAGGGTTCAAAAGTTCTGCCGAAATCACATAGGTCGTCATGTTACAATTTAGTCAATAAAGGCCTACGACTGGAGCGAAACGGAATGCTTCGACGCTCGTGTTTCAGCCGCACGACCTCCGAAAGGATTGGAAGAGACCTCATTTGAAAGGTGGATTCAAAACGATCGAGTGCGTCGAACGTCAGCCCACGAGCTCAAACTTAAGGGTTCAAAAGTTCTGCCGAAATCACATTGGTTGTCATGTTACAATTTAGTCAATAAAGGCCTACTACTGGAACGAAACTGAATGCTTTGACAGTCGCCGCTCGGCCGCACGAAGTCTGAGAGGCTTGGAAGAGACGTCATCTGAAAGGTGGTTTCACAACGATCGAGTGTGTCGAACGTCAGCCCACAAGCTCAAACTTAAGGGTTCAAAAGTTCTGCCGAAATCACATCGGTCGTCATGTTACAATTTAGACAATAAAGGCCTACTACTGGAGCGAAACGGAATGCTTCGATGCTCGTGTTTCGGCCGCACGACCTCCGAGAGGCTTGGAAGAGACCTCATTTGAAAGGTGGATTCAAAACGATCGAGTTTGTCGAACGTCAGCCCACAAGCTCAAACTTAAGGGTTCAAAAGTTCTGCCGAAATCACATAGGTCGTCATGTTACAATTTAGTCAATATAGGCCTACTACTGGAGCGAAACGGAATGCTTCGACGCTCGTGTTTCGGCCGCACGACCTCCGAGAGGCTTGGAAGAGACCTCATCTGAAAGGTGGATTCACAACGATCTAGTGTGTAGAACGTCAGCCCACTAGCTCAAATTTAAGGGTTCAAAAGTTCTGCCAAAATAACACAGGTCGTCATGTTTCAATTTAGTCAATAAAGGCCTTCGACTGGAGCGAAACGGAATGCTTCGACGCTCGTGTTTCGGCCGCACGACCTCCGAAAGGCTTGGAAGAGACCTCATTTGAAAGGTGGATTCAAAACGATCGAGTTTGTCGAACGTCAGCCCACAAGCTCAAACTTAAGGGTTCAAAAGTTCTGCCGAAATCACATAGGTCGTCATGTTACAATTTAGTCAATAAAGGCCTACACTGGAGCGAAACGGAATGCTTCGACGCTCGTGTTTCAGCCGCACGACCTCCGAAAGGATTGGAAGAGACCTCATTTGAAAGGTGGATTCAAAACGATCGAGTGCGTCGAACGTCAGCCCACGAGCTCAAACTTAAGGGTTCAAAAGTTCTGCCGAAATCACATAGGTCGTCATGTTACAATATAGTCAATATAGGCCTACTACTGGAGCGAAACGGAATGCTTCGACGCTCGTGTTTCGGCCGCACGACCTCCGAGAGGCTTGGAAGAGACCTCATCTGAAAGGTGGATTCACAACAATCGAGTGTGTAGAACGTCAGCCCACTAGCTCAAATTTAAGGGTTCAAAAGTTCTGCCGAAATCACATAGGTCGTCATGTTTCAATTTAGTCAATAAAGGCCTACTACTGGAGCGAAACGGAATGCTTCGACGCTCGTGTTTCAGCCGCACGACCTCCGAGAGGCTTGGAAAAGACCTCATCTGAAAGGTGGCTTTAAAACGATCGAGTGTGTCGACCGTCAGCCCACAAGCTCAAACTTAAGGGTTCAAAAGTTCTGCCGAAATCACATTGGTTGTCATGTTAAAATTTAGTCAATAAAGGCCTACTACTGGAACGAAACTGAATGCTTTGACAGTCGCCGCTCGGCCGCACGAAGTCTGAGAGGCTTGGAAGAGACGTCATCTGAAAGGTGGTTTCACAACGATCGAGTGTTTCGAACGTCAGCCCACAAGCTCAAACCTAAGGGTTCAAAAGTTCTGCCGAAATCACAAAGGTCGTCATGTTACAATTTAGTCAATAAAGGCCTACTACTGGAGCAAAACGGATTGCTTCGACGCTCGTGTTTCAGCCCCACGACCTCCGAGAGGCTTGGAAGAGACCTCATCTGAAAGGTGGATTCAAAACGATCGAGTGTGTCGAATGTCAGTCTACTAGCTCAAACTTAAAGGTTCAAAAGTTCTGCCTAAATCACAGAGGTCGTCATGTTACAATTTAGTCAATAAAGGCCTACTATTGGAGCGAAACGGAATGCTTCAAAGCTCGTGTTTCGGCTGCACGAACTCCGAGAGGCTTGGAAGAGATCTCATCTGAAAGGTGGATTCACAACGATCAAGTGTGTCGAATGTCAGTCGACTACCTCAAACTTAAAGGTTCAAAAGTTCTGCCTAAATCACATAGGTCGTCATGTTACAAGTTAGTCAATAAAGGCCTCCTACTGGAGCGAAACGGAATGCTTCGATGCTCGTGTTTCGGCTGCTCGACCTCCGAGAAGCTTGGAAAAGACGTCATCTGAAAGGTGGATTCAAAACGATCGAGTGTGTCGAATGTCAGCCTACTAGCTCAAACTTAAGGGTTCTAAAGTTCTGCCGAAATCACATAGGTCGACATGTTACAATTTAGTCAATAAAGGCCTACTATTGGAGCGAAACGGAATGCTTCGAAGCTCGTGTTTCGGCTGCACGAACTCCGAGAGGATTGGAAGAGACCTCATCTGAAAGGTGGATTCACAACGATCGAGTGTGTCGAACGTCAGCCCACAAGCTCAAACTTAAGGGTTCAAAAGTTCTGCCGAAATCACATCGGTCGCCATGTTACAATTTAGACTATAAAGGCCTACTACTGGAGCGAAACGGAATGCTTCGATGCTCGTGTTTCGGCCGCACGACCTCCGAAAGGCTTGGAAGAGACCTCATTTGAAAGGTGGATTCAAAACGATCGAGTGTGTCGAACGTCAGCCCACTAGCTCAAACTTAAGGGTTCAAACGTTCTGCCGAAATCACATCGGTCGTCATGTTACAATTTAGACAATAAAGGCCTACTACTGGAGCGAAACGGAATGCTTCGATGCTCGTGTTTCGGCCGCACGAACTCCGAGAGGATTGGAAGAGACCTCATCTGAAAGGTGGAATCACAACGATCGAGTGCGTCGAATGTCAGCCCACTCGCTCAAACTTAAGGGTTCAAAGGTTCTGCCAAAATAACACAGGTCGTCATGTTTCAATTTAGTCAATAAAGGCCTTCGACTGGAGCGAAACGGAATGCTTCGACGCTCTAGTTTCGGCCGCACGACCTCCGAAAGGCTTGGAAGAGACCTCATTTGAAAGGTGGATTCAAATCGATCGAGTTTGTCGAACGTCAGCCCACAAGCTCAAACTTAAGGGTTCAAAAGTTCTGCCGAAATCACATCGGTCGTCATGTTACAATTTAGACAATAAAGGCCTACTACTGGAGCGAAACGGAATGCTTCGATGCTCGTGTTTCGGCCGCACGACCTCCGAAAGGCTTGGAAGAGACCTCATTTGAAAGGTGGATTCAAAACGATCGAGTGTGTCGAACGTCAGCCCACTAGCTCAAACTTAAGGGTTCAAAAGTTCTGCCGAAATCACATCGGTCGTCATGTTACAGTTTAGACAATAAAGGCCTACTACTGGAGCGAAACGGAATGCTTCGATGCTCGTGTTTCGGCCGCACGAACTCCGAGAGGATTGGAAGAGACCTCATCTGAAAGGTGGAATCACAACGATCGAGTGCGTCGAATGTCAGCCCACTAGCTCAAACTTAAGGGTTCAAAAGTTCTGCCAAAATAACACAGGTCGTCATGTTTCAATTTAGTCAATAAAGGCCTTCGACTGGAGCGAAACGGAATGCTTCGACGCTCGTGTTTCGGCCGCACGACCTCCGAAAGGCTTGGAAGAGACCTCATTTGAAAGGTGGATTCAAAACGATCGAGTTTGTCGAACGTCAGCCCACAAGCTCAAACTTAAGGGTTCAAAAGTTCTGCCGAAATCACATAGGTCGTCATGTTACAATTTAGTCAATAAAGGCCTACGACTGGAGCGAAACGGAATGCTTCGACGCTCGTGTTTCAGCCGCACGACCTCCGAAAGGATTGGAAGAGACCTCATTTGAAAGGTGGATTCAAAACGATCGAGTGCGTCGAACGTCAGCCCACGAGCTCAAACTTAAGGGTTCAAAAGTTCTGCCGAAATCACATAGGTCGTCATGTTACAAATTAGTCAATGTAGGCCTACTACTGGAGCGAAATGGAATGCTTCGACGCTCGTGTTTTCGGCCGCACAACCTCCGAGAGGCTTGGAAGTGACCTCATCTGAAAGGTGGATTCAAAACGATCGAGTGTGTCGAAGGTCAGCCTACTCGCTCAAACGTAAGGGTTCAAAAGTTCTGCCGAAATCACATAGGTCGTCATGTTTCAATTTAGTCAATAAAGGCCTACTCCTGGAGCGCAACGGAATGCTTCTACGGTCGTGTTTCGGCCGCACGAACTCCGAGAGGATTGGAAGGGACCTCATTTGAAAGGTGGATTCAAAACGATCGAGTGCGTCGAACGTCGGTCCACTAGTTCGAACTTAAAGGTTCAAAAGTTCTGCCGAAATCACATAGGTCGTCATGTTACAATTTAGTCAATAAAGGCCTACTATTGGAGCGAAACGGAATGCTTCGATGCTCGTGTTTCGGCCGCACGACCTCCGAGAGGCTTGGAAGAGACCTCATCTGAAAGGTGGATTCACAACGATCGAGTGTGTCGAACGTCAGTCCACTAGTTCAAACTTAAGGGTTAAAAAGTTCTGCTGAAATCACATAGGTCGTCATGTTACAATTTAGTCAAAAAAGGCCTACTACTGGAGCAAAACGGAATGCTTCGAAGCTCGTGTTTCGGCTGCACGAACTCCGAGAGGATTGGAAGAGACCTCATCTGAAAGGTGGATTCACAACGATCGAGTGTGTCGAACGTCAGCCCACTAGCTCAAACTTAAGGGTTAAAAAGTTCTGCCAAAATAACACAGGTCGTCATGTTTCAATTTAGTCAATAAAGGCCTTCGACTGGAGCGAAACGGAATGCTTCGACGCTCGTGTTTCGGCCGCACGACCTCCGAAAGGCTTGGAAGAGACCTCATCTGAAAGGTGGATTCACAACGATCGAGTGTGTCGAATGTCAGTCGACTACCTCAAACTTAAGGGTTAAAAAGTTCTGCTGAAATCACATAGGTCGTCATGTTACAATTTAGTCAAAAAAGGCCTACTACTGGAGCAAAACGGAATGTTTCGAAGCTCGTGTTTCGGCTGCACGAACTCAGAGAGGATTGGAAGAGACCTCATCTGAAAGGTGGATTCACAACGATCGAGTGTGTCGAACGTCAGCCCACTAGCTCAAACTTAAGGGTTCAAAAGCTCTGCCGAAATCATATCGGTCGTCATGTTACAATTTAGTCAATAAAGGCCTACGACTGGAGCGAAACGGAATGCTTCGACGCTTGTGTTTCGGCCGCACGACCTCCGAGAGGCTTGGAAGAAAACTCATCTGAAAGGTGGATTCACAACGATCGAGTGTGTCGAACATCAGCCCACTAGCTCAAACTTAAGGGTTCAAAAGTTCTGCCGAAATCACATAGGTCGTCATGTTTCAATTTAGTCAATAAAGGCCTCCTACTGGAGCGAAACGGAATGCTTCGACGCTCGTGTTTCGGCCGCACGACCTCCGAGAAGCTTGGAAAAGATGTCATCTGAAAGGTGTATTCAAAACGATCGAGTGTGTCGAAGGTCAGCCTACTCGCTCAAACGTAAGGGTTCAAAAGTTCTGCCGAAATCACATAGGTCGTCATGTTTCAATTTAGTCAATAAAGGCCTACTCCTGGAGCGCAACGGAATGCTTCTACGGTCGTGTTTCGGCCGCACGAACTCCGAGAGGATTGGAAGGGACCTCATTTGAAAGGTGGATTAAAACGATCGAGTGTGTCGAACGTCAGCCCACTAGTTCAAACTTAAGGGTTCAAAAGTTCTGCCGAAATCACATAGGTCGTCATGTTACAATTTAGTCAATAAAGGCCTACTACTGGAGCGAAACGGAATGCTTCGACGCTCGTGTTTCGGCTGCACGAACACCGAGAGGATTGGAAGAAAACTCATCTGAAAGGTGGATTCACAACGATCGAGTGTGTCGAACATCAGCCCACTAGCTCAAACTTAAGGGTTCAAAAGTTCTGCCGAAATCACATAGGTCGTCATGTTTCAATTTAGTCAATAAAGGCCTCCTACTGGAGCGAAACGGAATGCTTCGACGCTCGTGTTTCGGCCGCACGACCTCCGAGAAGCTTGGAAAAGATGTCATCTGAAAGGTGTATTCAAAACGATCGTGTGTGTCGAAGGTCAGCCTACTAGCTCAAACTTAAGGGTTCTAAAGTTCTGCCGAAATCACATAGGTCGTCATGTTACAATTTAGTCAATAAAGGCCTACGACTGGAGCGAAACGGAATGCTTCGATGCTCGTGTTTCGGCCGCACGACCTAGGAGAGGCTTGGAAGAGACCTCATCTGAAAGGTGGATTCACAACGATCGAGTGTGTCGAACGTCAGCCCACTAGTTCAAACTTAAGGGTTCAAAAGTTCTGCCGAAATCACATAGGTCGTCATGTTACAATTTAGTCAATAAAGGCCTACTACTGGAGCGAAACGGAATGCTTCGACGCTCGTGTTTCGGCTGCACGAACACCGAGAGGATTGGAAGAGACCTCATCTGAAAGGTGGATTCACAACGATCGAGGGTGTCGAAGGTCAGCCCAGAAGCTCAAACTTAAGGGTTCAAAAGTTCTGCCGAAATCACATAGGTCGTCATGTTACAATTTAGTCAATATAGGCCTACTACTGGAGCGAAACGGAATGCTTCGACGCTCGTGTTTCGGCCGCACGACCTCCGAGAGGCTTGGAAGAGACCTCATCTGAAAGGTGGATTCACAACGATCGAGTGTGTCGAACGTCAGTCCACTAGTTCAAACTTAAGGGTTAAAAAGTTCTGCCTAAATCACAGAGGTCGTCATGTTACAATTTAGTCAATAAAGGCCTACTATTGGAGCGAAACGGAATGCTTCAAAGCTCGTGTTTCGGCTGCACGAACTCCGAGAGGCTTGGAAGAGATCTCATCTGAAAGGTGGATTCACAACGATCAAGTGTGTCGAATGTCAGTCGACTACCTCAAACTTAAAGGTTCAAAAGTTCTGCCTAAATCACATAGGTCGTCATGTTACAATTTAGTCAATAAAGGCCTCCTAGTGGAGCGAAACGGAATGCTTCGATGCTCGTGTTTCGGCCGCTCGACCTCCGAGAAGCTTGGAAAAGACGTCATCTGAAAGGTGGATTCAAAACGATCGAGTGTGTCGAATGTCAGCCTACTAGCTCAAACTTAAGGGTTCAAAAGTTCTTCCAAAATAACACAGGTCATCATGTTTCAATTTAGTCAATAAAGGCCTACGACTGAAGCGAAACGGAATGCTTCGACGCTTGTGTTTCAGCCGCACGACCTCCGAGAGGATTGGAAGGGACCTCATTTGAAAGGTGGATTCAAAACGATCGAGTGCGTCGAACGTCAGTCCACTCGTTCAAACCTAAGGGTTCAAAAGTTCTGCCTAAATCACATAGGTCGTCATGTTACAATTTTGTCAATAAAGGCCTACTATTGGAGCGAAACGGAATGCTTCGATGCTCGTGTTTCGGCCGCACGAACTCCGAGAGGATTGGAAGAGACGTCATCTGAAAGGTGGATTCACAACGATCGAGTGCGTCGAACGTCAGCCCACTAGCTCAAACTTAAGGGTTCAAAAGTTCTGCCGAAATCACATAGGTCGTCATGTTTCAATTTAGTCAATAAAGGCCTCCTACTGGAGCGAAACGGAATGCTTCGACGCTTGTGTTTCGGCCGCACGACCTCCGAGAGGCTTGGAAGAAAACTCATCTGAAAGGTGGATTCACAACGATCGAGTGTGTCGAACATCAGCCCACTAGCTCAAACTTAAGGGTTCAAAAGTTCTGCCGAAATCACATAGGTCGTCATGTTTCAATTTAGTCAATAAAGGCCTCCTACTGGAGCGAAACGGAATGCTTCGACGCTCGTGTTTCGGCCGCACGACCTCTGAGAAGCTTGGAAAAGATGTCATCTGAAAGGTGTATTCAAAACGATCGTGTGTGTCGAAGGTCAGCCTACTAGCTCAAACTTAAGGGTTCTAAAGTTCTGCCGAAATCACATAGGTCGTCATGTTACAATTTAGTCAATAAAGGCCTACGACTGGAGCGAAACGGAATGCTTCGATGCTCGTGTTTCGGCCGCACGACCTAGGAGAGGCTTGGAAGAGACCTCATCTGAAAGGTGGATTCACAACGATCGAGTGTGTCGAACGTCAGCCCACTAGTTCAAACTTAAGGGTTCAAAAGTTCTGCCGAAATCACATAGGTCGTCATGTTACAATTTAGTCAATAAAGGCCTACTACTGGAGCGAAACGGAATGCTTCGACGCTCGTGTTTCGGCTGCACGAACACCGAGAGGATTGGAAGAGACCTCATCTGAAAGGTGTATTCACAACGATCGAGTGTGTCGAAGGTCAGCCCACAAGCTCAAACTTAAGGGTTCAAAAGTTCTGCCGAAATCACATAGGTCGTCATGTTACAATTTAGTCAATATAGGCCTACTACTGGAGCGAAACGGAATGCTTCGACGCTCGTGTTTCTGCCGCACGACCTCCGAGAGGCTTGGAAGAGACCTCATCTGAAAGGTGGATTCACAACGATCGAGTGTGTCGAACGTCAGTCCACTAGTTCAAACTTAAGGGTTAAAAAGTTCTGCCTAAATCACAGAGGTCGTCATGTTACAATTTAGTCAATAAAGGCCTACTATTGGAGCGAAACGGAATGCTTCAAAGCTCGTGTTTCGGCTGCACGAACTCCGAGAGGCTTGGAAGAGATCTCATCTGAAAGGTGGATTCACAACGATCAAGTGTGTCGAATGTCAGTCGACTACCTCAAACTTAAAGGTTCAAAAGTTCTGCCTAAATCACATAGGTCGTCATGTTACAATTTAGTCAATAAAGGCCTCCTACTGGAGCGAAACGGAATGCTTCGATGCTCGTGTTTCGGCCGCTCGACCTCCGAGAAGCTTGGAAAAGACGTCATCTGAAAGGTGGATTCAAAACGATCGAGTGTGTCGAATGTCAGCCTACTAGCTCAAACTTAAGGGTTCAAAAGTTCTTCCAAAATAACACAGGTCATCATGTTTCAATTTAGTCAATAAAGGCCTACGACTGAAGCGAAACGGAATGCTTCGACGCTTGTGTTTCAGCCGCACGACCTCCGAGAGGATTGGAAGGGACCTCATTTGAAAGGTGGATTCAAAACGATCGAGTGCGTCGAACGTCAGTCCACTAGTTCAAACTTAAGGGTTCAAAAGTTCTGCCTAAATCACATAGGTCATCATGTTACAATTTTGTCAATAAAGGCCTACTATTGGAGCGAAACGGAATGCTTCGATGCTCATGTTTCGGCCGCACGAACTCCGAGAGGATTGGAAGAGACGTCATCTGAAAGGTGGATTCACAACGATCGAGTGCGTCGAACGTCAGCCCACTAGCTCAAACTTAAGGGTTCAAAAGTTCTGCCGAAATCACATAGGTCGTCATGTTTCAATTTAGTCAAGAAAGGCCTACTCCTGGAGCGCAACGGAATGCTTCGACGCTCGTGTTTCGGCCTCAAGAACTCCGAGAGGATTGGAAGAGAACTCATCTGAAAGGTGGATTCACAACGATCGAGTGTGTCGAACGTCAGTCCACTAGTTCAAACTTAAGGGTTAAAAAGTTCTGCTGAAATCACATAGGTCGTCATGTTACAATTTAGTCAAAAAAAGCCTACTACAGGAGCAAAACGGAATGCTTCGACGCTCGTGTTTCGGCTGCACGAACTCCGAGAGGATTGGAAGAGACCTCATCTGAAAGGTGGATTCACAACGATCGAGTGTGTCGAACGTCAGTCCACTAGCTCAAACTTAAGGGTTCAAAAGCTCTGCCGAAATCATATCGGTCGTCATGTTACAATTTAGTCACTAATGGCCTACGACTGGAGCAAAACGGAATGCTTCGATGCTCGTGTTTCGGCCGCACGACCTACGAGAGGTTTGGAAGAGACCTCATTTGAAACGTGGATTCAAAACGATCGAGTGTGTCGAAGGTCAGCCGACTAGCTCAAATTTAAGGGTTCAAAAGTTCTGCCGAAATCACAAAGGTCGTCATGTTACAATTTAGTCAATGTAGGCCTATTACTGGAGCGAAACGGAATGCTTCGACGCTCGTGTTTCGGCCGCACGACCTCCGAGAGGCTTGGAAGAGACCTCATCTGAAAGATGGATTCACAACGATCGAGTGTGTCGAACGTCAGCCCACAAGCTCAAACTTAAGGGTTCAAAAGTTCTGCCGAAATCACATTGGTTGTCATGTTACAATTTAGTCAATAAAGGCCTACTATTGGAGCGAAACGGAATGCTTTGACAGTCGCCGCTCGGCCGCACGATGTCTGAGAGGCTTGGAAGAGATGTCATCTGAAAGGTGGTTTCACAACGATCGAGTGTGTCGAACGTCAGCCCATAAGCTCAAACTTAAGGGTTCTAAAGTTCTGCCGAAATCACATAGGTCGACATGTTACAATTTAGTCAATAAAGGCCTACTATTGGAGCGAAACGGAATGCTTCGAAGCTCGTGTTTCGGCTGCACGAACTCCGAGAGGATTGGAAGAGACCTCATCTGAAAGGTGGATTCACAACGATCGAGTGTGTCGAAGGTCAGCCCACAAGCTCAAACTTAAGGGTTCAAAAGTTCTGCCGAAATCACATAGGTCGTCATGTTCCAAATTACTCAATAAAGGCCTACTACTGGAGCGAAACGGAATGCTTCGACGCTCGTGTTTCGGCCGCACGACCTCCAAGAGGCTTGGAAAAGACGTCATCTGAAAGGTGGCTTCAAAACGATCGAGTGTGTCGAATGTCAGCCCTCTAGGCCAAACTTAAGGGTTCAAAAGTTCCGCCGAAATCACATAGGTCGTCATGTTTCAATTTAGTCAATAAAGGCCTACTCCTGGAGCGCAACGGAATGCTTCTACGGTCGTGTTTCGGCCGCACGAACTCCGAGAGGATTGGAAGGGACCTCATTTGAAAGGTGGATTAAAACGATCGAGTGTGTCGAACGTCAGCCCACTAGTTCAAACTTAAGGGTTCAAAAGTTCTGCCGAAATCACATAGGTCGTCATGTTACAATTTAGTCAATAAAGGCCTACTACTGGAGCGAAACGGAATGCTTCGACGCTCGTGTTTCGGCTGCACGAACACCGAGAGGATTGGAAGAAAACTCATCTGAAAGGTGGATTCACAACGATCGAGTGTGTCGAACATCAGCCCACTAGCTCAAACTTAAGGGTTCAAAAGTTCTGCCGAAATCACATAGGTCGTCATGTTTCAATTTAGTCAATAAAGGCCTCCTACTGGAGCGAAACGGAATGCTTCGACGCTCGTGTTTCGGCCGCACGACCTCCGAGAAGCTTGGAAAAGATGTCATCTGAAAGGTGTATTCAAAACGATCGTGTGTGTCGAAGGTCAGCCTACTAGCTCAAACTTAAGGGTTCTAAAGTTCTGCCGAAATCACATAGGTCGTCATGTTACAATTTAGTCAATAAAGGCCTACGACTGGAGCGAAACGGAATGCTTCGATGCTCGTGTTTCGGCCGCACGACCTAGGAGAGGCTTGGAAGAGACCTCATCTGAAAGGTGGATTCACAACGATCGAGTGTGTCGAACGTCAGCCCACTAGTTCAAACTTAAGGGTTCAAAAGTTCTGCCGAAATCACATAGGTCGTCATGTTACAATTTAGTCAATAAAGGCCTACTACTGGAGCGAAACGGAATGCTTCGACGCTCGTGTTTCGGCTGCACGAACACCGAGAGGATTGGAAGAGACCTCATCTGAAAGGTGGATTCACAACGATCGAGGGTGTCGAAGGTCAGCCCAGAAGCTCAAACTTAAGGGTTCAAAAGTTCTGCCGAAATCACATAGGTCGTCATGTTACAATTTAGTCAATATAGGCCTACTACTGGAGCGAAACGGAATGCTTCGACGCTCGTGTTTCGGCCGCACGACCTCCGAGA
This sequence comes from Phycodurus eques, assembly GCF_024500275.1. Classification (NCBI taxonomy): domain Eukaryota; kingdom Metazoa; phylum Chordata; class Actinopteri; order Syngnathiformes; family Syngnathidae; genus Phycodurus; species Phycodurus eques. The sequence goes on along the minus strand of NW_026904093.1, from coordinate 125,466 downwards.
GGCTTGGAAGAGACCTCATCTTAAAGGTGGATTCACAACGATCGAGTGTGTCGAACGTCAGTCCACTAGTTCAAACTTAAGGGTTAAAAAGTTCTGCCTAAATCACAGAGGTCGTCATGTTACAATTTAGTCAATAAAGGCCTACTATTGGAGCGAAACGGAATGCTTCAAAGCTCGTGTTTCGGCTGCACGAACTCCGAGAGGCTTGGAAGAGATCTCATCTGAAAGGTGGATTCACAACGATCAAGTGTGTCGAATGTCAGTCGACTACCTCAAACTTAAAGGTTCAAAAGTTCTGCCTAAATCACATAGGTCGTCATGTTACAATTTAGTCAATAAAGGCCTCCTAGTGGAGCGAAACGGAATGCTTCGATGCTCGTGTTTCGGCCGCTCGACCTCCGAGAAGCTTGGAAAAGACGTCATCTGAAAGGTGGATTCAAAACGATCGAGTGTGTCGAATGTCAGCCTACTAGCTCAAACTTAAGGGTTCAAAAGTTCTTCCAAAATAACACAGGTCATCATGTTTCAATTTAGTCAATAAAGGCCTACGACTGAAGCGAAACGGAATGCTTCGACGCTTGTGTTTCAGCCGCACGACCTCCGAGAGGATTGGAAGGGACCTCATTTGAAAGGTGGATTCAAAACGATCGAGTGCGTCGAACGTCAGTCCACTCGTTCAAACCTAAGGGTTCAAAAGTTCTGCCTAAATCACATAGGTCGTCATGTTACAATTTTGTCTATAAAGGCCTACTATTGGAGCGAAACGGAATGCTTCGATGCTCGTGTTTCGGCCGCACGAACTCCGAGAGGATTGGAAGAGACGTCATCTGAAAGGTGGATTCACAACGATCGAGTGCGTCGAACGTCAGCCCACTAGCTCAAACTTAAGGGTTCAAAAGTTCTGCCGAAATCACATAGGTCGTCATGTTTCAATTTAGTCAATAAAGGCCTCCTACTGGAGCGAAACGGAATGCTTCGACGCTTGTGTTTCGGCCGCACGACCTCCGAGAGGCTTGGAAGAAAACTCATCTGAAAGGTGGATTCACAACGATCGAGTGTGTCGAACATCAGCCCACTAGCTCAAACTTAAGGGTTCAAAAGTTCTGCCGAAATCACATAGGTCGTCATGTTTCAATTTAGTCAATAAAGGCCTCCTACTGGAGCGAAACGGAATGCTTCGACGCTCGTGTTTCGGCCGCACGACCTCTGAGAAGCTTGGAAAAAATGTCATCTGAAAGGTGTATTCAAAACGATCGTGTGTGTCGAAGGTCAGCCTACTAGCTCAAACTTAAGGGTTCTAAAGTTCTGCCGAAATCACATAGGTCGTCATGTTACAATTTAGTCAATAAAGGCCTACGACTGGAGCGAAACGGAATGCTTCGATGCTCGTGTTTCGGCCGCACGACCTAGGAGAGGCTTGGAAGAGACCTCATCTGAAAGGTGGATTCACAACGATCGAGTGTGTCGAACGTCAGCCCACTAGTTCAAACTTAAGGGTTCAAAAGTTCTGCCGAAATCACATAGGTCGTCATGTTACAATTTAGTCAATAAAGGCCTACTACTGGAGCGAAACGGAATGCTTCGACGCTCGTGTTTCGGCTGCACGAACACCGAGAGGATTGGAAGAGACCTCATCTGAAAGGTGTATTCACAACGATCGAGTGTGTCGAAGGTCAGCCCACAAGCTCAAACTTAAGGGTTCAAAAGTTCTGCCGAAATCACATAGGTCGTCATGTTACAATTTAGTCAATATAGGCCTACTACTGGAGCGAAACGGAATGCTTCGACGCTCGTGTTTCTGCCGCACGACCTCCGAGAGGCTTGGAAGAGACCTCATCTGAAAGGTGGATTCAAAACGATCGAGTGTGTCGAACGTCAGTCCACTAGTTCAAACTTAAGGGTTAAAAAGTTCTGCCTAAATCACAGAGGTCGTCATGTTACAATTTAGTCAATAAAGGCCTACTATTGGAGCGAAACGGAATGCTTCAAAGCTCGTGTTTCGGCTGCACGAACTCCGAGAGGCTTGGAAGAGATCTCATCTGAAAGGTGGATTCACAACGATCAAGTGTGTCGAATGTCAGTCGACTACCTCAAACTTAAAGGTTCAAAAGTTCTGCCTAAATCACATAGGTCGTCATGTTACAATTTAGTCAATAAAGGCCTCCTACTGGAGCGAAACGGAATGCTTCGATGCTCGTGTTTCGGCCGCTCGACCTCCGAGAAGCTTGGAAAAGACGTCATCTGAAAGGTGGATTCAAAACGATCGAGTGTGTCGAATGTCAGCCTACTAGCTCAAACTTAAGGGTTCAAAAGTTCTTCCAAAATAACACAGGTCATCATGTTTCAATTTAGTCAATAAAGGCCTACGACTGAAGCGAAACGGAATGCTTCGACGCTTGTGTTTCAGCCGCACGACCTCCGAGAGGATTGGAAGGGACCTCATTTGAAAGGTGGATTCAAAACGATCGAGTGCGTCGAACGTCAGTCCACTAGTTCAAACTTAAGGGTTCAAAAGTTCTGCCTAAATCACATAGGTCATCATGTTACAATTTTGTCAATAAAGGCCTACTATTGGAGCGAAACGGAATGCTTCGATGCTCGTGTTTCGGCCGCACGAACTCCGAGAGGATTGGAAGAGACGTCATCTGAAAGGTGGATTCACAACGATCGAGTGCGTCGAACGTCAGCCCACTAGCTCAAACTTAAGGGTTCAAAAGTTCTGCCGAAATCACATAGGTCGTCATGTTTCAATTTAGTCAAGAAAGGCCTACTCCTGGAGCGCAACGGAATGCTTCGACGCTCGTGTTTCGGCCTCAAGAACTCCGAGAGGATTGGAAGAGAACTCATCTGAAAGGTGGATTCACAACGATCGAGTGTGTCGAACGTCAGTCCACTAGTTCAAACTTAAGGGTTAAAAAGTTCTGCTGAAATCACATAGGTCGTCATGTTACAATTTAGTCAAAAAAAGCCTACTACAGGAGCAAAACGGAATGCTTCGACGCTCGTGTTTCGGCTGCACGAACTCCGAGAGGATTGGAAGAGACCTCATCTGAAAGGTGGATTCACAACGATCGAGTGTGTCGAACGTCAGTCCACTAGCTCAAACTTAAGGGTTCAAAAGCTCTGCCGAAATCATATCGGTCGTCATGTTACAATTTAGTCACTAATGGCCTACGACTGGAGCAAAACGGAATGCTTCGATGCTCGTGTTTCGGCCGCACGACCTACGAGAGGTTTGGAAGAGACCTCATTTGAAACGTGGATTCAAAACGATCGAGTGTGTCGAAGGTCAGCCGACTAGCTCAAATTTAAGGGTTCAAAAGTTCTGCCGAAATCACAAAGGTCGTCATGTTACAATTTAGTCAATGTAGGCCTATTACTGGAGCGAAACGGAATGCTTCGACGCTCGTGTTTCGGCCGCACGACCTCCGAGAGGCTTGGAAGAGACCTCATCTGAAAGATGGATTCACAACGATCGAGTGTGTCGAACGTCAGCCCACAAGCTCAAACTTAAGGGTTCAAAAGTTCTGCCGAAATCACATTGGTTGTCATGTTACAATTTAGTCAATAAAGGCCTACTACTGGAGCGAAACGGAATGCTTTGACAGTCGCCGCTCGGCCGCACGATGTCTGAGAGGCTTGGAAGAGATGTCATCTGAAAGGTGGTTTCACAACGATCGAGTGTGTCGAACGTCAGCCCATAAGCTCAAACTTAAGGGTTCTAAAGTTCTGCCGAAATCACATAGGTCGACATGTTACAATTTAGTCAATAAAGGCCTACTATTGGAGCGAAACGGAATGCTTCGAAGCTCGTGTTTCGGCTGCACGAACTCCGAGAGGATTGGAAGAGACCTCATCTGAAAGGTGGATTCACAACGATCGAGTGTGTCGAAGGTCAGCCCACAAGCTCAAACTTAAGGGTTCAAAAGTTCTGCCGAAATCACATAGGTCGTCATGTTCCAAATTACTCAATAAAGGCCTACTACTGGAGCGAAACGGAATGCTTCGACGCTCGTGTTTCGGCCGCACGACCTCCAAGAGGCTTGGAAAAGACGTCATCTGAAAGGTGGCTTCAAAACGATCGAGTGTGTCGAATGTCAGCCCTCTAGGCCAAACTTAAGGGTTCAAAAGTTCCGCCGAAATCACATAGGTCGTCATGTTCAAAATTACTCAATAAAGGCCTACTACTGGACCGAAACTGAATGCTTTGACAGTCGCCGCTCGGCCGCACGACCTCCGAGAGGCTTGGAAGAGAACTCATGTGAAAGGTGGATTCACAACGATCGAGTGTGTCGAACGTCAGCCCACTAGCTCAAACTTAAGGGTTCAAAGGTTCTGCCGAAATCTCACAGGTCGTCATGTTACAATTTAGTCAATAAAGGCCTACAATTGGAGCGAAACGGAATGCTTCGAAGCTCGTGTTTCGGCTGCACGAACTCCGAGAGGATTGGAAGAGACCTCATCGTAAAGGTGGATTCACAACGATCGAGTGTGTCGAACGTCAGCCCACTAGCTCAAACTTAAGGGTTCAAAAGTTCTGCCGAAATCACATAGGTCGTCATGTTTCAATTTAGTCAATAAAGGCCTCCTACTGGAGCGAAACGGAATGCTTCGATGCTCGTGTTTCGGCCGCACGACCTAGGAGAGGCTTGGAAGAGACTTCATCTGAAAGGTGGATTCACAACGATAGAGTGTGTCGAACGTCAGCCCACTAGCTCAAACGTAAGGGTTCAAAAGTTCTGCCGAAATCACATTGGTGGTCATGTTTCAATTTAGTCAATAAAGGCCTACTACTGGAGCGAAGCGGAATGCTTCGACGCTCGTGTTTCAGCCGCACGACCTCCGAAAGGCTTGGAAGAGACTTCATCTGAAAGGTGGATTCACAACGATCGAGTGTGTCGAAGGTCAGCCCACTAGCTCAAACTTAAGGGTGCAAAGGTTCTGCCGAAATCACATAGGTCGTCATGTTTCATTTTAGCCAATATAGGCCTACTACTGGAGCAAAACGGAATGCTTCGACGCTCATGTTTCGGCCGCACGACCTCCGAGAGGCTTGGAAAAGACGTCATCTGAAAGGTGGATTCAAAACGATCGAGTGTGTCGAATGTCAGTGTACTAGCTAAAACTTAAAGGTTCAAAAGTTCTGCCAAAATCACATAGGTCGTCATGTTACAATTTAGTCAATAAAGGCCTCCTACTGGAGCGAAACGGAATGCTTCGAAGCTCGTGTTTCGGCTGCACGAACTCCGAGAGGATTGGAAAAGATGTCATCTGAAAGGTGTTTTCAAAACGATCGTGTGTGTCGAAGGTCAGCCTACTAGCTCAAACGTAAGGGTTCTAAAGTTCTGCCGAAATCACATAGGTCGACATATTACAATTTAGTCTATAAAGGCCTACAATTGGAGCGAAACGGAATGCTTCGAAGCTCGTGTTTCGGCTGCATGAACTCCGAGAGGATTGGAAGAGACCTCATCGTAAAGGTGGATTCACAACGATCGAGTGTGTCGAACGTCAGCCCACTAGCTCAAACTTAAGGGTTCAAAAGTTCTGCCGAAATCACATTGGTGGTCATGTTTCAATTTAGTCAATAAAGGCCTACTACTGGAGCGAAGCGGAATGCTTCGACGCTCGTGTTTCAGCCGCACGACCTCCGAAAGGCTTGGAAGAGACCTCATCTGAAAGGTGGATTCAAAACGATCGAGTGTGTCGAATGTCAGTCTACTAGCTCAAACTTAAAGGTTCAAAAGTTATGCCTAAATCACATAGGTCGTCATGTTACAATTTAGTCAATAAAGGCCTCCTACTGGAGCGAAACGGAATGCTTCGAAAGCTCGTGTTTCGGCTGCACGAACTCCGAGAGGATTGGAAGAGACCTCATCTGAAAGGTGGATTCACAACGATCGAGTGTGTCGAAGGTCAGCCCACAAGCTCAAACTTAAGGGTTCAAAAGTTCTGCGGAAATCACATAGGTCGTCATGTTACAATTTAGACAATAAAGGCCTACTACTGGTGCGAAACGGAATGCTTTGACAGTCGCCGCTCGGCCGCACGATGTCTGAGAGGCTTGAAAGAGACGTCATCTGAAAGGTGGTTTCACAACGATCGGGTGTGTCGAACGTCAGCCCATAAGCTCAAACTTAAGGGTTCAAAAGTTCTGCCGAAATCACATCGGTCGTCATGTTACAATTTAGACAATAGAGGCTTACTACTGGAGCGAAACGGAATGCTTCGATGCTCGTGTTTCGGCCGCACGACCTCCGAGAGGCTTGGAAAAGACGTCATCTGAAAGGTGGATTTAAAACGATCGAGTGTGTCGAATGTCAGCCTACTAGCTCAAACTTAAGGGTTCAAAAGTTCTGCGGAAATCACATAGGTCGTCATGTTACAATTTAGTCAATAAAGGCCGACGACTGGAGCGAAACGGAATGCTTCGACGCTCGTGTTTCAGCCGCACGACCTCCGAGAGGCTTGGAAGAGACCTCATCTGAAAGGTGGATTCACAACGATCGAGTGTGTCGAACGTCAGCCCACAAGCTCAAACTTACGGATTCAAAAGTTCTGCCGAAATCACATAGGTCGTCATGTTACAATTTAGTCAATAAAGGACTAGTACTGGAGCGAAACGGAATGCTTCGACGCTCGTGTTTCGGCCGCACGACCTACGAGAGGCTTGGAAGAGACCTCATCTGAAAGGTGGATTCCCAATGATCGAGTGTGTCGAACGTCAGCCCACAATCTCAAACTTAAGGGTTCAAAAGTTCTGCCGAAATCACATAGGTCGTCATGTTTCAATTTAGTCAATAAAGGCCTACTCCTGGAGCGCAACGGAATGCTTCTACGGTCGTGTTTCGGCCGCACGAACTCCGAGAGGATTGGAAGAGACCTCATCTGAAAGGTGGATTCACAACGATCGAGTGCGTCGAATGTCAGCCCACTAGCTCAAACTTAAGGGTTCAAAAGTTCTGCCAAAATAACACAGGTCATCATGTTTCAATTTAGTCAAAAAAGGCCTACGACTGAAGCGAAACGGAATGCTTCGACGCTTGTGTTTCAGCCGCACGACCTCCGAGAGGATTGGAAGGGACCTCATTTGAAAGGTGGATTCAAAACGATCGAGTGCGTCGAACGTCAGTCCACTAGTTCAAACTTAAGGGTTCAAAAGTTCTGCCGAAATCACATAGGTCGTCATGTTACAATTTAGTCAATAAAGGCCTACTATTGGAGCGAAACGGAATGCTTCGATGCTCGTGTTTCGGCCGCACGAACTCCGAGAGGATTGGAAGAGACGTCATCTGAAAGGTGGATTCACAACGATCGAGTGCGTCGAACGTCAGCCCACTAGCTCAAACTTAAGGGTTCAAAAGTTCTGCCGAAATCACATAGGTCGTCATGTTTCAATTTAGTCAAGAAAGGCCTACTCCTGGAGCGCAACGGAATGCTTCGACGCTCGTGTTTCGGCCTCAAGAACTCCGAGAGGATTGGAAGAGAACTCATCTGAAAGGTGGATTCACAACGATCGAGTGTGTCGAACGTCAGTCCACTAGTTCAAACTTAAGGGTTAAAAAGTTCTGCTGAAATAACATAGGTCGTCATGTTACAATTTAGTCAAAAAAGGCCTACTACTGGAGCAAAACGGAATGCTTCGAAGCTCGTGTTTCGGCTGCACGAACTCCGAGAGGATTGGAAGAGACCTCATCTGAAAGGTGGATTCACAACGATCGAGTGTGTCGAACGTCAGCCCACTAGCTCAAACTTAAGGGTTCAAAAGCTCTGCCGAAATCATATCGGTCGTCATGTTACAATTTAGTCACTAATGGCCTACGACTGGAGCGAAACGGAATGCTTCGATGCTCGTGTTTCGGCCGCACGACCTACGAGAAGCTTGGAAGAGACCTCATTTGAAAGGTGGATTCAAAACGATCGAGTGTGTCGAAGGTCAGCCGACTAGCTCAAATTTAAGGGTTCAAAAGTCCTGCCGAAATCACAAAGGTCGTCATGTTACAATTTAGTCAATATAGGCCTATTACTGGAGCGAAACGGAATGCTTCGACGCTCGTGTTTCGGCCGCACGACCTCCGAGAGGCTTGGAAGAGACCTCATCTGAAAGATGGATTCACAACGATCGAGTGTGTCGAACGTCAGCCCACAAGCTCAAACCTAAGGGTTCAAAAGTTCTGCCGAAATCACATAGGTCGTCATGTTACAATTTAGTCAATAAAGGCCTACTACTGGAGCGAAACGGAATGCTTCGACGCTCGTGTTTCAGCCGCACAACCTCAGAGAGGATTGGAAGAGACCTCATTTGAAAGGTGGATTCAAAACGATCGAGTGCGTCGAACGTCAGCCTACGAGCTCAAACTTCAGGGTTCAAAAGTTCTGCCGAAATCACATAGGTCGTCATGTTACAAATTAGTCAATGTAGGCCTACTACTGGAGCGAAATGGAATGGTTCGACGCTCGTGTTTTCGGCCGCACGACCTCAGAGAGGCTTGGAAGTGACCTCATCTGAAAGGTGGATTCAAAATGATCGAGTGTGTCGAAGGTCAGCCTACTAGCTCAAACTTAAGGGTTCTAAAGTTCTGCCGAAATCACATAGGTCGACATGTTACAATTTAGTCAATAAAGGCCTACTATTGGAGCGAAACGGAATGCTTCGAAGCTCGTGTTTCGGCTGCACGAACTCCGAGAGGATTGGAAGAGACCTCATCTGAAAGGTGGATTCACAACGATCGAGTGTGTCGAAGGTCAGCCCACAAGCTCAAACTTAAGGGTTCAAAAGTTCTGCCGAAATCACATAGGTCGTCATGTTCCAAATTACTCAATAAAGGCCTACTACTGGAGCGAAACGGAATGCTTCGACGCTCGTGTTTCGGCCGCACGACCTCCAAGAGGCTTGGAAAAGACCTCATCTGAAAGGTGGATTCACAACGATCGAGTGTGTCGAAGGTCAGCCCTCTAGGCCAAACTTAAGGGTTCAAAAGTTCCGCCGAAATCACATAGGTCGTCATGTTCCAAATTACTCAATAAAGGCCTACTACTGGACCGAAACTGAATGCTTTGACAGTCGCCGCTCGGCCGCACGACCTCCGAGAGGCTTGGAAAAGACCTCATTTGAAAGGTGGATTCAAAACGATCGAGTGTGTCGAATGTCAGCCGACTAGCTCAAACCTAAGGGTTCAAAAGTTCTGCCGAAATCACATAGGTCGTCATGTTACAATTTAGTCAATAAAGGCCTACTACTGGAGCGAAACGGAATGCTTCGACGCTCGTGTTTCAGCCGCACAACCTCAGAGAGGATTGGAAGAGACCTCATTTGAAAGGTGGATTCAAAACGATCGAGTGCGTCGAACGTCAGCCTACGAGCTCAAACTTAAGGGTTCAAAAGTTCTGCCGAAATCACATAGGTCGTCATGTTACAAATTAGTCAATGTAGGCCTACTACTGGAGCGAAATGGAATGGTTCGACGCTCGTGTTTTCGGCCGCACGACCTCAGAGAGGCTTGGAAGTGACCTCATCTGAAAGGTGGATTCAAAATGATCGAGTGTGTCGAAGGTCAGCCTACTAGCTCAAACTTAAGGGTTCTAAAGTTCTGCCGAAATCACATAGGTCGACATGTTACAATTTAGTCAATAAAGGCCTACTATTGGAGCGAAACGGAATGCTTCGAAGCTCGTGTTTCGGCTGCACGAACTCCGAGAGGATTGGAAGAGACCTCATCTGAAAGGTGGATTCACAACGATCGAGTGTGTCGAAGGTCAGCCCACAAGCTCAAACTTAAGGGTTCAAAAGTTCTGCCGAAATCACATAGGTCGTCATGTTCCAAATTACTCAATAAAGGCCTACTACTGGAGCGAAACGGAATGCTTCGACGCTCGTGTTTCGGCCGCACGACCTCCAAGAGGCTTGGAAAAGACCTCATCTGAAAGGTGGATTCACAACGATCGAGTGTGTCGAAGGTCAGCCCTCTAGGCCAAACTTAAGGGTTCAAAAGTTCCGCCGAAATCACATAGGTCGTCATGTTCCAAATTACTCAATAAAGGCCTACTACTGGACCGAAACTGAATGCTTTGACAGTCGCCGCTCGGCCGCACGACCTCCGAGAGGCTTGGAAGAGAACTCATCTGAAAGGTGGATTCACAACGATCGAGTGTGTCGAACGTCAGCCCACTAGCTCAAACTTAAGGGTTCAAAGGTTCTGCCGAAATCTCACAGGTCGTCATGTTACAATTTAGTCAATAAAGGCCAACTACTGGAGCGAAACGGAATGCTTCGACGCTCGTGTTTCGGCCGCACGACCTCCGAGAGGCTTGGAAAAGACGTCATCTGAAAGGTGGATTCACAACGATCGAGTGTGTCGAACGTCAGCCCACTAGCTCAAACTTAAGGGTGCAAAGGTTCTGCCGAAATCTCACAGGTCGTCATGTTTCAATTTAGTCAATAAAGGCCTACAACTGGAGCGAAACGGAATGCTTCGACGCTCGTGTTTCGGCCGCACGACCTCCGAGAGGCTTGGAAAAGACGTCATCTGAAAGGTGGATTCACAACGATCGAGTGTGTCGAACGTCAGCCCACTAGCTCAAACTTAAGGGTGCAAAGGTTCTGCCGAAATCACATAGGTCGTCATGTTTCAATTTAGTCAATATAGGCCTACTACTGGAGCAAAACGGAATGCTTCGACGCTCGTGTTTCGGCCGCACGACCTCCGAGAAGCTTGGAAAAGATGTCATCTGAAAGGTGTATTCAAAACGATCGTGTGTGTCGAAGGTCAGCCTACTAGCTCAAACGTAAGGGTTCTAAAGTTCTGCCGAAATCACATAGGTCGACATGTTACAATTTAGTCTATAAAGGCCTACAATTGGAGCGAAACGGAATGCTTCGAAGCTCGAAGCATTCCTCCGAGAGGATTGGAAGAGACCTCATCTGAAAGGTGAATTCACAACGATCGAGTGTGTCGAACGTCAGCCCACTAGCTCAAACTTAAGGGTTCAAAAGCTCTGCCGAAATCATATCGGTCGTCATGTTACAATTTAGTCAATAAAGGCCTAGGACTGGAGCGAAACGGAATGCTTCGATGCTCGTGTTTCGGCCGCACGACCTAGGAGAGGCTTGGAAGAGACCTCATCTGAAAGGTGGATTCACAACGATCGAGTGTGTCGAACGTCAGCCCACTAGCTCAAACTTAAGGGTTCAAAAGTTCTGCCGAAATCACATTGGTGGTCATGTTTCAATTTAGTCAATAAAGGCCTACTACTGGAGCGAAACGGAATGCTTCGACGCTCGTGTTTCAGCCGCACGACCTCCGAAAGGCTTGGAAGAGACCTCATCTGAAAGGTGGATTCAAAACGATCGAGTGTGTCGAATGTCAGTCTACTAGCTCAAACTTAAAGGTTCAAAAGTTATGCCTAAATCACATAGGTCGTCATGTTACAATTTAGTCAATAAAGGCCTCCTACTGGAGCGAAACGGAATGCTTCGAAAGCTCGTGTTTCGGCTGCACGAACTCCGAGAGGATTGGAAGAGACCTCATCTGAAAGGTGGATTCACAACGATCGAGTGTGTCGAAGGTCAGCCCACAAGCTCAAACTTAAGGGTTCAAAAGTTCTGCCGAAATCACATAGGTCGTCATGTTACAATTTAGTCAATAAAGGCCTACTACTGGTGCGAAACGGAATGCTTTGACAGTCGCCGCTCGGCCGCACGATGTCTGAGAGGCTTGGAAGAGACGTCATCTGAAAGGTGTTTTCACAACGATCGAGTGTGTCGAACGTCAGCCCATAAGCTCAAACTTAAGGGTTCAAAAGTTCTGCCGAAATCACATCGGTCGTCATGTTACAATTTAGTCAATAAAGGCCGACGACTGGAGCGAAACGGAATGCTTCGACGCTCGTGTTTCAGCCGCACGACCTCCGAGAGGCTTGGAAGAGACCTCATCTGAAAGGTGGATTCACAACGATCGAGTGTGTCGAACGTCAGCCCACAAGCTCAAACTTGTTACAATTTAGTCAATAAAGGCCTACTATTGGAGCGAAACGGAATGCTTCGATGCTCGTGTTTCGGCCGCACGAACTCCGAGAGGATTGGAAGAGAACTCATCTGAAAGGTGGATTCACAACGATCGAGTGTGTCGAACGTCAGCCCACAAGCTCAAACTTACGGATTCAAAAGTTCTGCCGAAATCACATAGGTCGTCATGTTACAATTTAGTCAATAAAGGACTAGTACTGGAGCGAAACGGAATGCTTCGACGCTCGTGTTTCGGCCGCACGACCTACGAGAGGCTTGGAAGAGACCTCATCTGAAAGGTGGATTCACAACGATCGAGTGTGTCGAAGGTCAGCCCACAAGCTCAAACTTAAGGGTTCAAAAGTTCTGCCGAAATCACATAGGTCGTCATGTTACAATTTAGTCAATAAAGGCCTACTACTGGTGCGAAACGGAATGCTTTGACAGTCGCCGCTCGGCCGCACGATGTCTGAGAGGCTTGGAAGAGACGTCATCTGAAAGGTGTTTTCACAACGATCGAGTGTGTCGAACGTCAGCCCATAAGCTCAAACTTAAGGGTTCAAAAGTTCTGCCGAAATCACATCGGTCGTCATGTTACAATTTAGTCAATAAAGGCCGACGACTGGAGCGAAACGGAATGCTTCGACGCTCGTGTTTCAGCCGCACGACCTCCGAGAGGCTTGGAAGAGACCTCATCTGAAAGGTGGATTCACAACGATCGAGTGTGTCGAACGTCAGCCCACAAGCTCAAACTTGTTACAATTTAGTCAATAAAGGCCTACTATTGGAGCGAAACGGAATGCTTCGATGCTCGTGTTTCGGCCGCACGAACTCCGAGAGGATTGGAAGAGAACTCATCTGAAAGGTGGATTCACAACGATCGAGTGTGTCGAACGTCAGCCCACTAGCTCAAACTTAAGGGTTCAAAGGTTCTGCCGAAATCTCACAGGTCGTCATGTTACAATTTAGTCAATAAAGGCCAACTACTGGAGCGAAACGGAATGCTTCGACGCTCGTGTTTCGGCCGCACGACCTCCGAGAGGCTTGGAAAAGACGTCATCTGAAAGGTGGATTCACAACGATCGAGTGTGTCGAACGTCAGTCCACTAGTTCCAACTTAAGGGTTAAAAAGTTCTGCTGAAATCACATAGGTCGTCATGTTACAATTTAGTCAATAAAGGCCTAGGACTGGAGCGAAACGGAATGCTTCGACGCTTGTGTTTCGGCCGCACGACCTCCGAGAGGCTTGGAAGAGAACTCATCTGAAAGGTGGATTCACAACGATCGAGTGTGTCGAACGTCAGCCCACAAGCTCAAACTTAAGGGTTCAAAAGTTCTGCCGAAATCACATTGGTTGTCATGTTAAAATTTAGTCAATAAAGGCCTACTACTGGAACGAAACTGAATGCTTTGACAGTCGCCGCTCGGCCGCACGAAGTCTGAGAGGCTTGGAAGAGACGTCATCTGAAAGGTGGTTTCACAACGATCGAGTGTTTCGAACGTCAGCCCACAAGCTCAAACCTAAGGGTTCAAAAGTTCTGCCGAAATCACAAAGGTCGTCATGTTACAATTTAGTCAATAAAGGCCTACTACTGGAGCGAAACGGATTGCTTCGACGCTCGTGTTTCAGCCCCACGACCTCCGAGAGGCTTGGAAGAGACCTCATCTGAAAGGTGGATTCAAAACGATCGAGTGTGTCGAATGTCAGTCTACTAGCTCAAACTTAAAGGTTCAAAAGTTCTGCCGAAATCACATAGGTCGTCATGTTACAAATTAGTCAATGTAGGCCTACTACTGGAGCGAAATGGAATGCTTCGACGCTCGTGTTTTCGGCCGCACAACCTCCGAGAGGCTTGGAAGTGACCTCATCTGAAAGGTGGATTCAAAACGATCGAGTGTGTCGAAGGTCAGCCTACTCGCTCAAACGTAAGGGTTCAAAAGTTCTGCCGAAATCACATAGGTCGTCATGTTTCAATTTAGTCAATAAAGGCCTACTCCTGGAGCGCAACGGAATGCTTCGACGCTCGTGTTTCGGCCGCACGACCTCCGAGAGGCTTGGAAGAGACCTCATCTGAAAGGTGGATTCAAAACGATCGAGTGTGTCGAACGTCAGCCCACAAGCTCAAACTTAAGGGTTCAAAAGTTCTGCCGAAATCACATAGGTCGTCATGTTACAATTTAGTCAATAAAGGCCTACGACTGGAGCGAAACGGAATGCTTCGACGCTCGTGTTTCAGGCCGCACGACCTCCGAAGGATTGGAAGAGACCTCATTTGAAAGGTGGATTCAAAACGATCGAGTGCGTCGAACGTCAGCCCACGAGCTCAAACTTAAGGGTTCAAAAGTTCTGCCGAAATCACATAGGTCGTCATGTTACAATTTAGTCAATAAAGGCCTACTACTGGAGCGAAACGGAATGCTTCGACGCTCGTGTTTCGGCCGCACGACCTCCGAGAGGCTTGGAAGAGACCTCATCTGAAAGGTGGATTCACAACGATCGAGTGTGTCGAACGTCAGCCCACTAGCTCAAACTTAAGGGTTCAAAAGTTCTGCCGAAATCACATAGGTCGTCATGTTTCAATTTAGTCAATAAAGGCCTACTACTGGAGCGAAACGGAATGCTTCGACGCTCGTGTTTCGGCCGCACGAACTCCGAGAGGATTGGAAGAGAACTCATCTGAAAGGTGGATTCACAACGATCGAGTGTGTCGAACGTCAGCCCACTAGCTCAAACTTAAGGGTTCAAAGGTTCTGCCGAAATCTCACAGGTCGTCATGTTACAATTTAGTCAATAAAGGCCTAACTACTGGAGCGAAACGGAATGCTTCGACGCTCGTGTTTCGGCCGCACGACCTCCGAGAGGCTTGGAAAGAGACGTCATCTGAAAGGTGGATTCACAACGATCGAGTGTGTCGAACGTCAGTCCCACTAGCTTCCAACTTAAGGGTTAAAAAGTTCTGCTGAAATCACATAGGTCGTCATGTTACAATTTAGTCAATAAAGGCCTAGGACTGGAGCGAAACGGAATGCTTCGACGCTTGTGTTTCGGCCGCACGACCTCCGAGAGGCTTGGAAGAGAACTCATCTGAAAGGTGGATTCACAACGATCGAGTGTGTCGAACGTCAGCCCACAAGCTCAAACTTAAGGGTTCAAAAGTTCTGCCGAAATCACATTGGTTGTCATGTTACAATTTAGTCAATAAAGGCCTACTACTGGAACGAAACTGAATGCTTTGACAGTCGCCGCTCGGCCGCACGAAGTCTGAGAGGCTTGGAAGAGCCGTCATCTGAAAGGTGGTTTCACAACGATCGAGTGTGTCGAACGTCAGCCCACAAGCTCAAACTTAAGGGTTCAAAAGTTCTGCCGAAATCACATCGGTCGTCATGTTACAATTTAGACAATAAAGGCCTACTACTGGAGCGAAACGGAATGCTTCGATGCTCGTGTTTCGGCCGCACGACCTCCGAGAGGCTTGGAAGAGACCTCATTTGAAAGGTGGATTCAAAACGATCGAGTTTGTCGAACGTCAGCCCACAAGCTCAAACTTAAGGGTTCAAAAGTTCTGCCGAAATCACATAGGTCGTCATGTTACAATTTAGTCAATAAAGGCCTACGACTGGAGCGAAACGGAATGCTTCGACGCTCGTGTTTCAGCCGCACGACCTCCGAAAGGATTGGAAGAGACCTCATTTGAAAGGTGGATTCAAAACGATCGAGTGCGTCGAACGTCAGCCCACGAGCTCAAACTTAAGGGTTCAAAAGTTCTGCCGAAATCACATAGGTCGTCATGTTACAATATAGTCAATATAGGCCTACTACTGGAGCGAAACGGAATGCTTCGATGCTCGTGTTTCGGCCGCACGACCTCCGAGAGGCTTGGAAGAGACCTCATTTGAAAGGTGGATTCAAAACGATCGAGTTTGTCGAACGTCAGCCCACAAGCTCAAACTTAAGGGTTCAAAAGTTCTGCCGAAATCACATAGGTCGTCATGTTACAATTTAGTCAATAAAGGCCTACGACTGGAGCGAAACGGAATGCTTCGACGCTCGTGTTTCAGCCGCACGACCTCCGAAAGGATTGGAAGAGACCTCATTTGAAAGGTGGATTCAAAACGATCGAGTGCGTCGAACGTCAGCCCACGAGCTCAAACTTAAGGGTTCAAAAGTTCTGCCGAAATCACATAGGTCGTCATGTTACAATATAGTCAATATAGGCCTACTACTGGAGCGAAACGGAATGCTTCGACGCTCGTGTTTCGGCCGCACGACCTCCGAGAGGCTTGGAAGAGACCTCATCTGAAAGGTGGATTCACAACGATCGAGTGTGTAGAACGTCAGCCCACTAGCTCAAATTTAAGGGTTCAAAAGTTCTGCCGAAATCACATAGGTCGTCATGTTTCAATTTAGTCAATAAAGGCCTACTACTGGAGCGAAACGGAATGCTTCGACGCTCGTGTTTCAGCCGCACGACCTCCGAGAGGCTTGGAAAAGACCTCATCTGAAAGGTGGCTTTAAAACGATCGAGTGTGTCGACCGTCAGCCCACAAGCTCAAACTTAAGGGTTCAAAGGTTCTGCCGAAATCACATTGGTTGTCATGTTAAAATTTAGTCAATAAAGGCCTACTACTGGAACGAAACTGAATGCTTTGACAGTCGCCGCTCGGCCGCACGAAGTCTGAGAGGCTTGGAAGAGACGTCATCTGAAAGGTGGTTTCACAACGATCGAGTGTTTCGAACGTCAGCCCACATGCTCAAACCTAAGGGTTCAAAAGTTCTGCCGAAATCACAAAGGTCGTCATGTTACAATTTAGTCAATAAAGGCCTACTACTGGAGCGAAACGGATTGCTTCGACGCTCGTGTTTCAGCCCCACGACCTCCGAGAGGCTTGGAAGAGACCTCATCTGAAAGGTGGATTCACAACGATCAAGTGTGTCGAATGTCAGTCGACTACCTCAAACTTAAAGGTTCAAAAGTTCTGCCTAAATCACATAGGTCGTCATGTTACAATTTAGTCAATAAAGGCCTCCTACTGGAGCGAAACGGAATGCTTCGATGCTCGTGTTTCGGCCGCTCGACCGCCGAGAAGCTTGGAAAAGACGTCATCTGAAAGGTGGATTCAAAACGATCGAGTGTGTCGAATGTCAGCCTACTAGCTCAAACTTAAGGGTTCTAAAGTTCTGCCGAAATCACATAGGTCGACATGTTACAATTTAGTCAATAAAGGCCTACTATTGGAGCGAAACGGAATGCTTCGAAGCTCGTGTTTCGGCTGCACGAACTCCGAGAGGATTGGAAGAGACCTCATCTGAAAGGTGGATTCACAACGATCGAGTGTGTCGAACGTCAGCCCACAAGCTCAAACTTAAGGGTTCAAAAGTTCTGCCGAAATCACATCGGTCGCCATGTTACAATTTAGACTATAAAGGCCTACTACTGGAGCGAAACGGAATGCTTCGATGCTCGTGTTTCGGCCGCACAACCTCCGAAAGGCTTGGAAGAGACCTCATTTGAAAGGTGGATTCAAAACGATCGAGTGTGTCGAACATCAGCCCACTAGCTCAAACTTAAGGGTTCAAAAGTTCTGCCGAAATCACATCGGTCGTCATGTTACAATTTAGACAATAAAGGCCTACTACTGGAGCGAAACGGAATGCTTCGATGCTCGTGTTTCGGCCGCACGAACTCCGAGAGGATTGGAAGAGACCTCATCTGAAAGGTGGAATCACAACGATCGAGTGCGTCGAATGTCAGCCCAGTCGCTCAAACTTAAGGGTTCAAAAGTTCTGCCAAAATAACACAGGTCGTCATGTTTCAATTTAGTCAATAAAGGCCTTCGACTGGAGCGAAACGGAATGCTTCGATGCTCGTGTTTCGGCCGCACGACCTCCGAAAGGCTTGGAAGAGACCTCATTTGAAAGGTGGATTCAAAACGATCGAGTGTGTCGAACGTCAGCCCACTAGCTCAAACTTAAGGGTTCAAAAGTTCTGCCGAAATCACATCGGTCGTCATGTTACAATTTAGACAATAAAGGCCTACTACTGGAGCGAAACGGAATGCTTCGATGCTCGTGTTTCGGCCGCACGAACTCCGAGAGGATTGGAAGAGACCTCATCTGAAAGGTGGAATCACAACGATCGAGTGCGTCGAATGTCAGCCCACTAGCTCAAACTTAAGGGTTCAAAAGTTCTGCCAAAATAACACAGGTCGTCATGTTTCAATTTAGTCAATAAAGGCCTTCGACTGGAGCGAAACGGAATGCTTCGACGCTCGTGTTTCGGCCGCACGACCTCCGAAAGGCTTGGAAGAGACCTCATTTGAAAGGTGGATTCAAAACGATCGAGTTTGTCGAACGTCAGCCCACAAGCTCAAACTTAAGGGTTCAAAAGTTCTGCCGAAATCACATAGGTCGTCATGTTACAATTTAGTCAATAAAGGCCTACGACTGGAGCGAAACGGAATGCTTCGACGCTCGTGTTTCAGCCGCACGACCTCCGAAAGGATTGGAAGAGACCTCATCTGAAAGGTGGATTCACAACGATCGAGTGTGTCGAACGTCAGTCCACTAGTTCAAACTTAAGGGTTAAAAAGTTCTGCTGAAATCACATAGGTCGTCATGTTACAATTTAGTCAAAAAAGGCCTACTACTGGAGCAAAACGGAATGCTTCGAAGCTCGTGTTTCGGCTGCACGAACTCCGAGAGGATTGGAAGAGACCTCATCTGAAAGGTGGATTCACAACGATCGAGTGTGTCGAACGTCAGCCCACTAGCTCAAACTTAAGGGTTAAAAAGTTCTGCCAAAATAACACAGGTCGTCATGTTTCAATTTAGTCAATAAAGGCCTTCGACTGGAGCGAAACGGAATGCTTCGACGCTCGTGTTTCGGCCGCACGACCTCCGAAAGGCTTGGAAGAGACCTCATCTGAAAGGTGGATTCACAACGATCGAGTGTGTCGAATGTCAGTCGACTACCTCAAACTTAAGGGTTAAAAAGTTCTGCTGAAATCACATAGGTCGTCATGTTACAATTTAGTCAATAAAGGCCTACTATTGGAGCGAAACGGAATGCTTCGATGCTCGTGTTTCGGCCGCACGACCTCCGAGAGGCTTGGAAGAGACCTCATCTGAAAGGTGGATTCACAACGATCGAGTGTGTCGAACGTCAGTCCACTAGTTCAAACTTAAGGGTTAAAAAGTTCTGCTGAAATCACATAGGTCGTCATGTTACAATTTAGTCAAAAAAGGCCTACTACTGGAGCAAAACGGAATGCTTCGAAGCTCGTGTTTCGGCTGCACGAACTCCGAGAGGATTGGAAGAGACCTCATCTGAAAGGTGGATTCACAACGATCGAGTGTGTCGAACGTCAGCCCACTAGCTCAAACTTAAGGGTTAAAAAGTTCTGCCAAAATAACACAGGTCGTCATGTTTCAATTTAGTCAATAAAGGCCTTCGACTGGAGCGAAACGGAATGCTTCGACGCTCGTGTTTCGGCCGCACGACCTCCGAGAAGCTTGGAAAAGATGTCATCTGAAAGGTGTATTCAAAACGATCGTGTGTGTCGAAGGTCAGCCTACTAGCTCAAACTTAAGGGTTCTAAAGTTCTGCCGAAATCACATAGGTCCTCATGTTACAATTTAGTCAATAAAGGCCTACGACTGGAGCGAAACGGAATGCTTCGATGCTCGTGTTTCGGCCGCACGACCTAGGAGAGGCTTGGAAGAGACCTCATCTGAAAGGTGGATTCACAACGATCGAGTGTGTCGAACGTCAGCCCACTAGTTCAAACTTAAGGGTTCAAAAGTTCTGCCGAAATCACATAGGTCGTCATGTTACAATTTAGTCAATAAAGGCCTACTACTGGAGCGAAACGGAATGCTTCGACGCTCGTGTTTCGGCTGCACGAACACCGAGAGGATTGGAAGAGACCTCATCTGAAAGGTGGATTCACAACGATCGAGTGTGTCGAAGGTCAGCCCAGAAGCTCAAACTTAAGGGTTCAAAAGTTCTGCCGAAATCACATAGGTCGTCATGTTACAATTTAGTCAATATAGGCCTACTACTGGAGCGAAACGGAATGCTTCGACGCTCGTGTTTCGGCCGCACGACATCCGAGAGGCTTGGAAGAGACCTCATCTGAAAGGTGGATTCACAACGATCGAGTGTGTCGAACGTCAGTCCACTAGTTCAAACTTAAGGGTTAAAAAGTTCTGCCTAAATCACAGAGGTCGTCATGTTACAATTTAGTCAATAAAGGCCTACTATTGGAGCGAAACGGAATGCTTCAAAGCTCGTGTTTCGGCTGCACGAACTCCGAGAGGCTTGGAAGAGATCTCATCTGAAAGGTGGATTCACAACGATCAAGTGTGTCGAATGTCAGTCGACTACCTCAAACTTAAAGGTTCAAAAGTTCTGCCTAAATCACATAGGTCGTCATGTTACAATTTAGTCAATAAAGGCCTCCTACTGGAGCGAAACGGAATGCTTCGATGCTCGTGTTTCGGTCGCTCGACCTCCGAGAAGCTTGGAAAAGACGTCATCTGAAAGGTGGATTCAAAACGATCGAGTGTGTCGAATGTCAGCCTACTAGCTCAAACTTAAGGGTTCAAAAGTTCTTCCAAAATAACACAGGTCATCATGTTTCAATTTAGTCAATAAAGGCCTACGACTGAAGCGAAACGGAATGCTTCGACGCTTGTGTTTCAGCCGCACGACCTCCGAGAGGATTGGAAGGGACCTCATTTGAAAGGTGGATTCAAAACGATCGAGTGCGTCGAACGTCAGTCCACTAGTTCAAACTTAAGGGTTCAAAAGTTCTGCCTAAATCACATAGGTCGTCATGTTACAATTTTGTCAATAAAGGCCTACTATTGGAGCGAAACGGAATGCTTCGATGCTCGTGTTTCGGCCGCGCGAACTCCGAGAGGATTGGAAGAGACGTCATCTGAAAGGTGGATTCACAACGATCGAGTGCGTCGAACGTCAGCCCACTAGCTCAAACTTAAGGGTTCAAAAGTTCTGCCGAAATCACATAGGTCGTCATGTTTCAATTTAGTCAAGAAAGGCCTACTCCTGGAGCGCAACGGAATGCTTCGACGCTCGTGTTTCGGCCTCAAGAACTCCGAGAGGATTGGAAGAGAACTCATCTGAAAGGTGGATTCACAACGATCGAGTGTGTCGAACGTCAGTCCACTAGTTCAAACTTAAGGGTTAAAAAGTTCTGCTGAAATCACATAGGTCATCATGTTACAATTTAGTCAAAAAAGGCCTACTACTGGAGCAAAACGGAATGCTTCGACGCTCGTGTTTCGGCTGCACGAACTCCGAGAGGATTGGAAGAGACCTCATCTGAAAGGTGGATTCACAACGATCGAGTGTGTCGAACGTCAGTCCACTAGCTCAAACTTAAGGGTTCAAAAGTTCTGCCGAAATCACATAGGTCGTCATGTTTCAATTTAGTCCATAAAGGCCTCCTACTGGAGCGAAACGGAATGCTTCGACGCTTGTGTTTCGGCCGCACGACCTCCGAGAGGCTTGGAAGAAAACTCATCTGAAAGGTGGATTCACAACGATCGAGTGTGTCGAACATCAGCCCACTAGCTCAAACTTAAGGGTTCAAAAGTTCTGCCGAAATCACATAGGTCGTCA
Organism: Phycodurus eques; assembly: GCF_024500275.1. NCBI lineage: Eukaryota > Metazoa > Chordata > Actinopteri > Syngnathiformes > Syngnathidae > Phycodurus > Phycodurus eques. The sequence goes on along the minus strand of NW_026904093.1, from coordinate 103,815 downwards.
TGTTTCAATTTAGTCAATAAAGGCCTCCTACTGGAGCGAAACGGAATGCTTCGACGCTCGTGTTTCGGCCGCACGACCTCCGAGAAGCTTGGAAAAGATGTCATCTGAAAGGTGTATTCAAAACGATCGTGTGTGTCGAAGGTCAGCCTACTAGCTCAAACTTAAGGGTTCTAAAGTTCTGCCGAAATCACATAGGTCGTCATGTTACAATTTAGTCAATAAAGGCCTACGACTGGTGCGAAACGGAATGCTTCGATGCTCGTGTTTCGGCCGCACGACCTAGGAGAGGCTTGGAAGAGACCTCATCTGAAAGGTGGATTCACAACGATCGAGTGTGTCGAACGTCAGCCCACTAGTTCAAACTTAAGGGTTCAAAAGTTCTGCCGAAATCACATAGGTCGTCATGTTACAATTTAGTCAATAAAGGCCTACTACTGGAGCGAAACGGAATGCTTCGACGCTCGTGTTTCGGCTGCACGAACACCGAGAGGATTGGAAGAGACCTCATCTGAAAGGTGGATTCACAACGATCGAGTGTGTCGAAGGTCAGCCCACAAGCTCAAACTTAAGGGTTCAAAAGTTCTGCCGAAATCACATAGGTCGTCATGTTACAATTTAGTCAATATAGGCCTACTACTGGAGCGAAACGGAATGCTTCGATGCTCGTGTTTCGGCCGCGCGAACTCCGAGAGGATTGGAAGAGACGTCATCTGAAAGGTGGATTCACAACGATCGAGTGCGTCGAACGTCAGCCCACTAGCTCAAACTTAAGGGTTCAAAAGTTCTGCCGAAATCACATAGGTCGTCATGTTTCAATTTAGTCAAGAAAGGCCTACTCCTGGAGCGCAACGGAATGCTTCGACGCTCGTGTTTCGGCCTCAAGAACTCCGAGAGGATTGGAAGAGAACTCATCTGAAAGGTGGATTCACAACGATCGAGTGTGTCGAACGTCAGTCCACTAGTTCAAACTTAAGGGTTAAAAAGTTCTGCTGAAATCACATAGGTCATCATGTTACAATTTAGTCAAAAAAGGCCTACTACTGGAGCAAAACGGAATGCTTCGACGCTCGTGTTTCGGCTGCACGAACTCCGAGAGGATTGGAAGAGACCTCATCTGAAAGGTGGATTCACAACGATCGAGTGTGTCGAACGTCAGTCCACTAGCTCAAACTTAAGGGTTCAAAAGTTCTGCCGAAATCACATAGGTCGTCATGTTTCAATTTAGTCCATAAAGGCCTCCTACTGGAGCGAAACGGAATGCTTCGACGCTTGTGTTTCGGCCGCACGACCTCCGAGAGGCTTGGAAGAAAACTCATCTGAAAGGTGGATTCACAACGATCGAGTGTGTCGAACATCAGCCCACTAGCTCAAACTTAAGGGTTCAAAAGTTCTGCCGAAATCACATAGGTCGTCATGTTTCAATTTAGTCAATAAAGGCCTCCTACTGGAGCGAAACGGAATGCTTCGACGCTCGTGTTTCGGCCGCACGACCTCCGAGAAGCTTGGAAAAGATGTCATCTGAAAGGTGTATTCAAAACGATCGTGTGTGTCGAAGGTCAGCCTACTAGCTCAAACTTAAGGGTTCTAAAGTTCTGCCGAAATCACATAGGTCGTCATGTTACAATTTAGTCAATAAAGGCCTACGACTGGTGCGAAACGGAATGCTTCGATGCTCGTGTTTCGGCCGCACGACCTAGGAGAGGCTTGGAAGAGACCTCATCTGAAAGGTGGATTCACAACGATCGAGTGTGTCGAACGTCAGCCCACTAGTTCAAACTTAAGGGTTCAAAAGTTCTGCCGAAATCACATAGGTCGTCATGTTACAATTTAGTCAATAAAGGCCTACTACTGGAGCGAAACGGAATGCTTCGACGCTCGTGTTTCGGCTGCACGAACACCGAGAGGATTGGAAGAGACCTCATCTGAAAGGTGGATTCACAACGATCGAGTGTGTCGAAGGTCAGCCCACAAGCTCAAACTTAAGGGTTCAAAAGTTCTGCCGAAATCACATAGGTCGTCATGTTACAATTTAGTCAATATAGGCCTACTACTGGAGCGAAACGGAATGCTTCGACGCTCGTGTTTCGGCCGCACGACCTCCGAGAGGCTTGGAAGAGACCTCATCTGAAAGGTGGATTCACAACGATCGAGTGTGTCGAACGTCAGTCCACTAGTTCAAACTTAAGGGTTAAAAAGTTCTGCCTAAATCACAGAGGTCGTCATGTTACAATTTAGTCAATAAAGGCCTACTATTGGAGCGAAACGGAATGCTTCAAAGCTCGTGTTTCGGCTGCACGAACTCCGAGAGGCTTGGAAGAGATCTCATCTGAAAGGTGGATTCACAACGATCAAGTGTGTCGAATGTCAGTCGACTACCTCAAACTTAAAGGTTCAAAAGTTCTGCCTAAATCACATAGGTCGTCATGTTACAATTTAGTCAATAAAGGCCTCCTACTGGAGCGAAACGGAATGCTTCGATGCTCGTGTTTCGGCCGCATCGACCTCCGAGAAGCTTGGAAAAGACGTCATCTGAAAGGTGGATTCAAAACGATCGAGTGTGTCGAATGTCAGCCTAGTAGCTCAAACTTAAGGGTTCAAAAGTTCTTCCAAAATAACACAGGTCATCATGTTTCAATTTAGTCAATAAAGGCCTACGACTGAAGCGAAACGGAATGCTTCGACGCTTGTGTTTCAGCCGCACGACCTCCGAGAGGATTGGAAGGGACCTCATTTGAAAGGTGGATTCAAAACGATCGAGTGCGTCGAACGTCAGTCCACTAGTTCAAACTTAAGGGTTCAAAAGTTCTGCCTAAATCACATAGGTCGTCATGTTACAATTTTGTCAATAAAGGCCTACTATTGGAGCGAAACGGAATGCTTCGATGCTCGTGTTTCGGCCGCACGAACTCCGAGAGGATTGGAAGAGACGTCATCTGAAAGGTGGATTCACAACGATCGAGTGCGTCGAACGTCAGCCCACTAGCTCAAACTTAAGGGTTCAAAAGTTCTGCCGAAATCACATAGGTCGTCATGTTTCAATTTAGTCAAGAAAGGCCTACTCCTGGAGCGCAACGGAATGCTTCGACGCTCGTGTTTCGGCCTCAAGAACTCCGAGAGGATTGGAAGAGAACTCATCTGAAAGGTGGATTCACAACGATCGAGTGTGTCGAACGTCAGTCCACTAGTTCAAACTTAAGGGTTAAAAAGTTCTGCTGAAATCACATAGGTCGTCATGTTACAATTTAGTCAAAAAAGGCCTACTACAGGAGCAAAACGGAATGCTTCGACGCTCGTATTTCGGCTGCACGAACTCCGAGAGGATTGGAAGAGACCTCATCTGAAAGGTGGATTCACAACGATCGAGTGTGTCGAACGTCAGTCCACTAGCTCAAACTTAAGGGTTCAAAAGCTCTGCCGAAATCATATCGGTCGTCATGTTACAATTTAGTCACTAATGGCCTACGACTGGAGCAAAACGGAATGCTTCGATGCTCGTGTTTCGGCCGCACGACCTACGAGAGGTTTGGAAGAGACCTCATTTGAAACGTGGATTCAAAACGATCGAGTGTGTCGAAGGTCAGCCGACTAGCTCAAATTTAAGGGTTCAAAAGTTCTGCCGAAATCACAAAGGTCGTCATGTTACAATTTAGTCAATGTAGGCCTATTACTGGAGCGAAACGGAATGCTTCGACGCTCGTGTTTCGGCCGCACGACCTCCGAGAGGCTTGGAAGAGACCTCATCTGAAAGATGGATTCACAACGATCGAGTGTGTCGAACGTCAGCCCACAAGCTCAAACTTAAGGGTTCAAAAGTTCTGCCGAAATCACATTGGTTGTCATGTTACAATTTAGTCAATAAAGGCCTCCTACTGGAGCGAAACGGAATGCTTCGAAGCTCGTGTTTCGGCTGCACGAACTCCGAGAGGATTGGAAGAGACCTCATCTGAAAGGTGGATTCACAACGATCGAGTGTGTCGAAGGTCAGCCCACAAGCTCAAACTTAAGGGTTCAAAAGTTCTGCCGAAATCACATAGGTCGTCATGTTCCAAATTACTCAATAAAGGCCTACTACTGGAGCGAAACGGAATGCTTCGACGCTCGTGTTTCGGCCGCACGACCTCCAAGAGGCTTGGAAAAGACGTCATCTGAAAGGTGGCTTCAAAACGATCGAGTGTGTCGAATGTCAGCCCTCTAGGCCAAACTTAAGGGTTCAAAAGTTCCGCCGAAATCACATAGGTCGTCATGTTCAAAATTACTCAATAAAGGCCTACTACTGGACCGAAACTGAATGCTTTGACAGTCGCCGCTCGGCCGCACGACCTCCGAGAGGCTTGGAAGAGAACTCATGTGAAAGGTGGATTCACAACGATCGAGTGTGTCGAACGTCAGCCCACTAGCTCAAACTTAAGGGTTCAAAGGTTCTGCCGAAATCTCACAGGTCGTCATGTTACAATTTAGTCAATAAAGGCCAACTACTGGAGCGAAACGGAATGCTTCGACGCTCGTGTTTCGGCCGCACGACCTCCGAGAGGCTTGGAAAAGATGTCATCTGAAAGGTGTTTTCAAAACGATCGTGTGTGTCGAAGGTCAGCCTACTAGCTCAAACGTAAGGGTTCTAAAGTTCTGCCGAAATCACATAGGTCGACATGTTACAATTTAGTCTATAAAGGCCTACAATTGGAGCGAAACGGAATGCTTCGAAGCTCGTGTTTCGGCTGCACGAACTCCGAGAGGATTGGAAGAGACCTCATCGTAAAGGTGGATTCACAACGATCGAGTGTGTCGAACGTCAGCCCACTAGCTCAAACTTAAGGGTTCAAAAGTTCTCCCGAAATCACATAGGTCGTCATGTTTCAATTTTGTCAATAAAGGCCTCCTACTGGAGCGAAACGGAATGCTTCGATGCTCGTGTTTCGGCAGCACGACCTAGGAGAGGCTTGGAAGAGACTTCATCTGAAAGGTGGATTCACAACGATAGAGTGTGTCGAACGTCAGCCCACTAGCTCAAACTTAAGGGTCAAAAGTTCTGCCGAAATCACATTGGTGGTCATGTTTCAATTTAGTCAATAAAGGCCTACTACTGGAGCGAAGCGGAATGCTTCGACGCTCGTGTTTCAGCCGCACGACCTCCGAAAGGCTTGGAAGAGACCTCATCTGAAAGGTGGATTCACAACGATCGAGTGTGTCGAAGGTCAGCCCACTAGCTCAAACTTAAGGGTGCAAAGGTTCTGCCGAAATCACATAGGTCGTCATGTTTCATTTTAGCCAATATAGGCCTACTACTGGAGCAAAACGGAATGCTTCGACGCTCATGTTTCGGCCGCACGACCTCCGAGAGGCTTGGAAAAGACGTCATCTGAAAGGTGGATTCAAAACGATCGAGTGTGTCGAATGTCAGTGTACTAGCTAAAACTTAAAGGTTCAAAAGTTCTGCCAAAATCACATAGGTCGTCATGTTACAATTTAGTCAATAAAGTCCTCCTACTGGAGCGAAACGGAATGCTTCAAAGCTCGTGTTTCGGCTGCACGAACTCCGAGAGGATTGGAAGAGACCTCATCGTAAAGGTGGATTCACAACGATCGAGTGTGTCGAACGTCAGCCCACTAGCTCAAACTTAAGGGTTCAAAAGCTCTGCCGAAATCATATCGGTCGTCATGTTACAATTTAGTCAATAAAGGCCTACGACTGGAGCGAAAACGGAATGCTTCGACGCTTGTGTTTCGGCCGCACGACCTCCGAGAGGCTTGGAAAAGATGTCATCTGAAAGGTGTTTTCAAAACGATCGTGTGTGTCGAAGGTCAGCCTACTAGCTCAAACGTAAGGGTTCTAAAGTTCTGCCGAAATCACATAGGTCGACATGTTACAATTTAGTCTATAAAGGCCTACAATTGGAGCGAAACGGAATGCTTCGAAGCTCGTGTTTCGGCTGCATGAACTCCGAGAGGATTGGAAGAGACCTCATCGTAAAGGTGGATTCACAACGATCGAGTGTGTCGAACGTCAGCCCACTAGCTCAAACTTAAGGGTTCAAAAGTTCTGCCGAAATCACATAGGTCGTCATGTTTCAATTTAGTCAATAAAGGCCTCCTACTGGAGCGAAACGGAATGCTTCGATGCTCGTGTTTCGGCCGCACGACCTAGGAGAGGCTTGGAAGAGACTTCATCTGAAAGGTGGATTCACAACGATCGAGTGTGTCGAACGTCAGCCCACTAGCTCAAACTTAAGGGTTCAAAAGTTCTGCCGAAATCACATTGGTGGTCATGTTTCAATTTAGTCAATAAAGGCCTACTACTGGAGCGAAGCGGAATGCTTCGACGCTCGTGTTTCAGCCGCACGACCTCCGAAAGGCTTGGAAGAGACCTCATCTGAAAGGTGGATTCAAAACGATCGAGTGTGTCGAATGTCAGTCTACTAGCTCAAACTTAAAGGTTCAAAAGTTATGGCTAAATCACATAGGTCGTCATGTTACAATTTAGTCAATAAAGGCCTCCTACTGGAGCGAAACGGAATGCTTCGAAAGCTCGTGTTTCGGCTGCACGAACTCCGAGAGGATTGGAAGAGACCTCATCTGAAAGGTGGATTCACAACGATCGAGTGTGTCGAAGGTCAGCCCACAAGCTCAAACTTAAGGGTTCAAAAGTTATGCGGAAATCACATAGGTCGTCATGTTACAATTTAGACAATAAAGGCCTACTACTGGTGCGAAACGGAATGCTTTGACAGTCGCCGCTCGGCCGCACGATGTCTGAGAGGCTTGAAAGAGACGTCATCTGAAAGGTGGTTTCACAACGATCGGGTGTGTCGAACGTCAGCCCATAAGCTCAAACTTAAGGGTTCAAAAGTTCTGCCGAAATCACATCGGTCGTCATGTTACAATTTAGACAATAAAGGCTTACTACTGGAGCGAAACGGAATGCTTCGATGCTCGTGTTTCGGCCGCACGACCTCCGAGAGGCTTGGAAAAGACGTCATCTGAAAGGTGGATTTAAAACGATCGAGTGTGTCGAATGTCAGCCTACTAGCTCAAACTTAAGGGTTCAAAAGTTCTGCGGAAATCACATAGGTCGTCATGTTACAATTTAGTCAATAAAGGCCGACGACTGGAGCGAAACGGAATGCTTCGACGCTCGTGTTTCAGCCGCACGACCTCCGAGAGGCTTGGAAGAGACCTCATCTGAAAGGTGGATTCACAACGATCGAGTCTGTCGAACGTCAGCCCACAAGCTCAAACTTACGGATTCAAAAGTTCTGCCGAAATCACATAGGTCGTCATGTTACAATTTAGTCAATAAAGGACTAGTACTGGAGCGAAACGGAATGCTTCGACGCTCGTGTTTCGGCCGCACGACCTACGAGAGGCTTGGAAGAGACCTCATCTGAAAGGTGGATTCCCAATGATCGAGTGTGTCGAACGTCAGCCCACAATCTCAAACTTAAGGGTTCAAAAGTTCTGCCGAAATCACATAGGTCGTCATGTTTCAATTTAGTCAATAAAGGCCTACTCCTGGAGCGCAACGGAATGCTTCTACGGTCGTGTTTCGGCCGCACGAACTCCGAGAGGATTGGAAGAGACCTCATCTGAAAGGTGGATTCACAACGATCGAGTGCGTCGAATGTCAGCCCACTAGCTCAAACTTAAGGGTTCAAAAGTTCTGCCAAAATAACACAGGTCATCATGTTTCAATTTAGTCAATAAAGGCCTACGACTGAAGCGAAACGGAATGCTTCGACGCTTGTGTTTCAGCCGCACGACCTCCGAGAGGATTGGAAGGGACCTCATTTGAAAGGTGGATTCAAAACGATCGAGTGCGTCGAACGTCAGTCCACTAGTTCAAACTTAAGGGTTCAAAAGTTCTGCCGAAATCACATAGGTCGTCATGTTACAATTTAGTCAATAAAGGCCTACTATTGGAGCGAAACGGAATGCTTCGATGCTCGTGTTTCGGCCGCACGAACTCCGAGAGGATTGGAAGAGACGTCATCTGAAAGGTGGATTCACAACGATCGAGTGCGTCGAACGTCAGCCCACTAGCTCAAACTTAAGGGTTCAAAAGTTCTGCCGAAATCACATAGGTCGTCATGTTTCAATTTAGTCAAGAAAGGCCTACTCCTGGAGCGCAACGGAATGCTTCGACGCTCGTGTTTCGGCCTCAAGAACTCCGAGAGGATTGGAAGAGAACTCATCTGAAAGGTGGATTCACAACGATCGAGTGTGTCGAACGTCAGTCCACTAGTTCAAACTTAAGGGTTAAAAAGTTCTGCTGAAATCACATAGGTCGTCATGTTACAATTTAGTCAAAAAAGGTCTACTACTGGAGCAAAACGGAATGCTTCGAAGCTCGTGTTTCGGCTGCACGAACTCCGAGAGGATTGGAAGAGACCTCATCTGAAAGGTGGATTCACAACGATCGAGTGTGTCGAACGTCAGCCCACTAGCTCAAACTTAAGGGTTCAAAAGCTCTGCCGAAATCATATCGGTCGTCATGTTACAATTTAGTCACTAATGGCCTACGACTGGAGCGAAACGGAATGCTTCGATGCTCGTGTTTCGGCCGCACGACCTACGAGAAGCTTGGAAGAGACCTCATTTGAAAGGTGGATTCAAAACGATCGAGTGTGTCGAAGGTCAGCCGACTAGCTCAAATTTAAGGGTTCAAAAGTCCTGCCGAAATCACAAAGGTCGTCATGTTACAATTTAGTCAATATAGGCCTATTACTGGAGCGAAACGGAATGCTTCAAAGCTCGTGTTTCGGCCGCACGACCTCCGAGAGGCTTGGAAGAGACCTCATCTGAAAGATGGATTCACAACGATCGAGTGTGTCGAACGTCAGCCCACAAGCTCAAACTTAAGGGTTCAAAAGTTCTGCCGAAATCACATAGGTCGTCATGTTTCAATTTAGTCAATAAAGGCCTATTACTGGAACGAAACTGAATGCTTTGACAGTCGCTGCTCGGCCGCACGACCTCCGAGAGGCTTGGAAGAGAACTCATGTGAAAGGTGGATTCACAACGATCGAGTGTGTCGAACGTCAGCCCACTAGCTCAAACTTAAGGGTTCAAAGGTTCTGCCGAAATCTCACAGGTCGTCATGTTACAATTTAGTCAATAAAGGCCAACTACTGGAGCGAAACGGAATGCTTCGACGCTCGTGTTTCGGCCGCACGACCTCCGAGAGGCTTGGAAAAGATGTCATCTGAAAGGTGTTTTCAAAACGATCGTGTGTGTCGAAGGTCAGCCTACTAGCTCAAACGTAAGGGTTCTAAAGTTCTGCCGAAATCACATAGGTCGACATGTTACAATTTAGTCTATAAAGGCCTACAATTGGAGCGAAACGGAATGCTTCGAAGCTCGTGTTTCGGCTGCACGAACTCCGAGAGGATTGGAAGAGACCTCATCGTAAAGGTGGATTCTCAACGATCGAGTGTGTCGAACGTCAGCCCACTAGCTCAAACTTAAGGGTTCAAAAGTTCTGCCGAAATCACATAGGTCGTCATGTTTCAATTTTGTCAATAAAGGCCTCCTACTGGAGCGAAACGGAATGCTTCGATGCTCGTGTTTCGGCAGCACGACCTAGGAGAGGCTTGGAAGAGACTTCATCTGAAAGGTGGATTCACAACGATAGAGTGTGTCGAACGTCAGCCCACTAGCTCAAACTTAAGGGTGCAAAGGTTCTGCCGAAATCACATAGGTCGTCATGTTTCATTTTAGCCAATATAGGCCTACTACTGGAGCAAAACGGAATGCTTCGACGCTCATGTTTCGGCCGCACGACCTCCGAGAGGCTTGGAAAAGACGTCATCTGAAAGGTGGATTCAAAACGATCGAGTGTGTCGAATGTCAGTGTACTAGCTAAAACTTAAAGGTTCAAAAGTTCTGCCAAAATCACATAGGTCGTCATGTTACAATTTAGTCAATAAAGTCCTCCTACTGGAGCGAAACGGAATGCTTCAAAGCTCGTGTTTCGGCTGCACGAACTCCGAGAGGATTGGAAGAGACCTCATCGTAAAGGTGGATTCACAACGATCGAGTGTGTCGAACGTCAGCCCACTAGCTCAAACTTAAGGGTTCAAAAGCTCTGCCGAAATCATATCGGTCGTCATGTTACAATTTAGTCAATAAAGGCCTACGACTGGAGCGAAAACGGAATGCTTCGACGCTTGTGTTTCGGCCGCACGACCTCCGAGAGGCTTGGAAAAGATGTCATCTGAAAGGTGTTTTCAAAACGATCGTGTGTGTCGAAGGTCAGCCTACTAGCTCAAACGTAAGGGTTCTAAAGTTCTGCCGAAATCACATAGGTCGTCATGTTACAAATTAGTCAATAAAGTCCTCCTACTGGAGCGAAACGGAATGCTTCAAAGCTCGTGTTTCGGCTGCACGAACTCCGAGAGGATTGGAAGAGACCTCATCTGAAAGGTGGTTTCACAACGATCGAGTGTGTCAAACGTCAGCCCACAAGCTCAAACTTAAGGGTTCAAAAGTTCTGCCGAAATCACATCGGTCGTCATGTTACAATTTAGACAATAAAGGCCTACTACTGGAGCGAAACGGAATGCTTCGATGCTCGTGTTTCGGCCGCACGACCTCCGAGAGGCTTGGAAGAGACCTCATTTGAAAGGTGGATTCAAAACGATCGAGTGTGTCGAATGTCAGCCGACTAGCTCAAACCTAAGGGTTCTAAAGTTCGGCCGAAATCACATAGGTCGTCATGTTACAATTTAGTCAATAAAGGCCTACTACTGGAGCGAAACGGAATGCTTCGACGCTCGTGTTTCAGCCGCAAAACCTCAGAGAGGATTGGAAGAGACCTCATTTGAAAGGTGGATTCAAAACGATCGAGTGCGTCGAACGTCAGCCTACGAGCTCAAACTTAAGGGTTCAAAAGTTCTGCCGAAATCACATAGGTCGTCATGTTACAAATTAGTCAATGTAGGCCTACTACTGGAGCGAAATGGAATGGTTCGACGCTCGTGTTTTCGGCCGCACGACCTCCGAGAGGCTTGGAAGTGACCTCATCTGAAAGGTGGATTCAAAATGATCGAGTGTGTCGAAGGTCAGCCTACTAGCTCAAACTTAAGGGTTCTAAAGTTCTGCCGAAATCACATAGGTCGACATGTTACAATTTAGTCAATAAAGGCCTACTATTGGAGCGAAACGGAATGCTTCGAAGCTCGTGTTTCGGCTGCACGAACTCCGAGAGGATTGGAAGAGATCTCATCTGAAAGGTGGATTCACAACGATCGAGTGTGTCGAAGGTCAGCCCACAAGCTCAAACTTAAGGGTTCAAAAGTTCTGCCGAAATCACATAGGTCGTCATGTTCCAAATTACTCAATAAAGGCCTACTACTGGAGCGAAACGGAATGCTTCGACGCTCGTGTTTCGGCCGCACGACCTCCAAGAGGCTTGGAAAAGACCTCATCTGAAAGGTGGATTCACAACGATCGAGTGTGTCGAAGGTCAGCCCTCTAGGCCAAACTTAAGGGTTCAAAAGTTCCGCCGAAATCACATAGGTCGTCATGTTCCAAATTACTCAATAAAGGCCTACTACTGGACCGAAACTGAATGCTTTGACAGTCGCCGCTCGGCCGCACGACCTCCGAGAGGCTTGGAAGAGAACTCATCTGAAAGGTGGATTCACAACGATCGAGTGTGTCGAACGTCAGCCCACTAGCTCAAACTTAAGGGTTCAAAGGTTCTGCCGAAATCTCACAGGTCGTCATGTTACAATTTAGTCAATAAAGGCCAACTACTGGAGCGAAACGGAATGCTTCGACGCTCGTGTTTCGGCCGCACGACCTCCGAGAGGCTTGGAAAAGACGTCATCTGAAAGGTGGATTCACAACGATCGAGTGTGTCGAACGTCAGCCCACTAGCTCAAACTTAAGGGTGCAAAGGTTCTGCCGAAATCTCACAGGTCGTCATGTTTCAATTTAGTCAATAAAGGCCTACAACTGGAGCGAAACGGAATGCTTCGACGCTCGTGTTTCGGCCGCACGACCTCCGAGAGGCTTGGAAAAGACGTCATCTGAAAGGTGGATTCACAACGATCGAGTGTGTCGAACGTCAGCCCACTAGCTCAAACTTAAGGGTGCAAAGGTTCTGCCGAAATCACATAGGTCGTCATGTTTCAATTTAGTCAATATAGGCCTACTACTGGAGCAAAACGGAATGCTTCGACGCTCGTGTTTCGGCCGCACGACCTCCGAGAAGCTTGGAAAAGATGTCATCTGAAAGGTGTATTCAAAACGATCGTGTGTGTCGAAGGTCAGCCTACTAGCTCAAACGTAAGGGTTCTAAAGTTCTGCCGAAATCACATAGGTCGACATGTTACAATTTAGTCTATAAAGGCCTACAATTGGAGCGAAACGGAATGCTTCGAAGCTCGTGTTTCGGCTGCACGAACTCCGAGAGGATTGGAAGAGACCTCATCTGAAAGGTGAATTCACAACGATCGAGTGTGTCGAACGTCAGCCCACTAGCTCAAACTTAAGGGTTCAAAAGCTCTGCCGAAATCATATCGGTCGTCATGTTACAATTTAGTCAATAAAGGCCTAGGACTGGAGCGAAACGGAATGCTTCGATGCTCGTGTTTCGGCCGCACGACCTAGGAGAGGCTTGGAAGAGACCTCATCTGAAAGGTGGATTCACAACGATCGAGTGTGTCGAACGTCAGCCCACTAGCTCAAACTTAAGGGTTCAAAAGTTCTGCCGAAATCACATTGGTGGTCATGTTTCAATTTAGTCAATAAAGGCCTACTACTGGAGCGAAACGGAATGCTTCGACGCTCGTGTTTCAGCCGCACGACCTCCGAAAGGCTTGGAAGAGACCTCATCTGAAAGGTGGATTCAAAACGATCGAGTGTGTCGAATGTCAGTCTACTAGCTCAAACTTAAAGGTTCAAAAGTTATGCCTAAATCACATAGGTCGTCATGTTACAATTTAGTCAATAAAGGCCTCCTACTGGAGCGAAACGGAATGCTTCGAAAGCTCGTGTTTCGGCTGCACGAACTCCGAGAGGATTGGAAGAGACCTCATCTGAAAGGTGGATTCACAACGATCGAGTGTGTCGAAGGTCAGCCCACAAGCTCAAACTTAAGGGTTCAAAAGTTCTGCCGAAATCACATAGGTCGTCATGTTACAATTTAGTCAATAAAGGCCTACTACTGGTGCGAAACGGAATGCTTTGACAGTCGCCGCTCGGCCGCACGATGTCTGAGAGGATTGGAAGAGACGTCATCTGAAAGGTGTTTTCACAACGATCGAGTGTGTCGAACGTCAGCCCATAAGCTCAAACTTAAGGGTTCAAAAGTTCTGCCGAAATCACATCGGTCGTCATGTTACAATTTAGTCAATAAAGGCCGACGACTGGAGCGAAACGGAATGCTTCGACGCTCGTGTTTCAGCCGCACGACCTCCGAGAGGCTTGGAAGAGACCTCATCTGAAAGGTGGATTCACAACGATCGAGTGTGTCGAACGTCAGCCCACAAGCTCAAACTTGTTACAATTTAGTCAATAAAGGCCTACTATTGGAGCGAAACGGAATGCTTCGATGCTCGTGTTTCGGCCGCACGAACTCCGAGAGGATTGGAAGAGAACTCATCTGAAAGGTGGATTCACAACGATCGAGTGTGTCGAACGTCAGCCCACTAGCTCCAACTTAAGGGTTCAAAGGTTCTGCCGAAATCTCACAGGTCGTCATGTTACAATTTAGTCAATAAAGGCCAACTACTGGAGCGAAACGGAATGCTTCGACGCTCGTGTTTCGGCCGCACGACCTCCGAGAGGCTTGGAAAAGACGTCATCTGAAAGGTGGATTCACAACGATCGAGTGTGTCGAACGTCAGTCCACTAGTTCCAACTTAAGGGTTAAAAAGTTCTGCTGAAATCACATAGGTCGTCATGTTACAATTTAGTCAATAAAGGCCTAGGACTGGAGCGAAACGGAATGCTTCGACGCTTGTGTTTCGGCCGCACGACCTCCGAGAGGCTTGGAAGAGAACTCATCTGAAAGGTGGATTCACAACGATCGAGTGTGTCGAACGTCAGCCCACTAGCTAAAACCTAAGGGTTCAAAAGTTCTGCCGAAATCACATAGGTCGTCATGTTACAAATTAGTCAATAAAGGCCTACGACTGGAGCGAAACGGAATGCTTCGACGCTCGTGTTTCGGCCGCACGAACTCCGAGAGGATTGGAAGAGACCTCATCTGAAAGATGGATTCACAACGATCGAGTGCGTCGAATGTCAGCCCACTAGCTCAAACTTAAGGGTTCAAAAGTTCTGCCGAAATCACATAGGTCGTCATGTTACAATTTAGTCAATAAAGGCCCAGTATTGGAGCGAAACGGAATGCTTCGAACCTCGTGTTTCGGCTGCACGAACTCAGAGAGGATTGGAAGAGACCTCATCTGAAAGGTGGATTCACAACGATCGAGTGTGTCGAACGTCAGCCCACTAGCTCAAACTTAAGGGTAAAAAAGTTCTGCCGAAATCACATAGGTCGTCATGTTTCAATTGAGTCAATAAAGGCCTAGGACGGGAGCGAAACGGAATGCTTCGACGCTTGTGTTTCGGCCGCACGACCTCCGAGAGGCTTGGAAGAGATCTCATCTGAAAGGTGGATTCAAAACGATCGAGTGTGTCGAAGGTCAGCCGACTAGCTCAAATTTAAGGGTTCAAAAGTCCTGCCGAAATCACAAAGGTCGTCATGTTACAATTTAGTCAATATAGGCCTATTACTGGAGCGAAACGGAATGCTTCGACGCTCGTGTTTCGGCCGCACGACCTCCGAGAGGCTTGGAAGAGACCTCATCTGAAAGATGGATTCACAACGATCGAGTGTGTCGAACGTCAGCCCACAAGCTCAAACTTAAGGGTTAAAAAGTTCTGCCGAAATCACATAGGTCGTCATGTTTCAATTTAGTCAATAAAGGCCTATTACTGGAACGAAACTGAATGCTTTGACAGTCGCTGCTCGGCCGCACGAATCTGAGAGGCTTGGAAGAGACGTCATCTGAAAGGTGGTTTCACAACGATCGAGTGTGTCAAACGTCAGCCCACAAGCTCAAACTTAAGGGTTCAAAAGTTCTGCCGAAATCACATCGGTCGTCATGTTACAATTTAGACAATAAAGGCCTACTACTGGAGCGAAACGGAATGCTTCGATGCTCGTGTTTCGGCCGCACGACCTCCGAGAGGCTTGGAAGAGACCTCATTTGAAAGGTGGATTCAAAACGATCGAGTGTGTCGAATGTCAGCCGACTAGCTCAAACCTAAGGGTTCAAAAGTTCTGCCGAAATCACATAGGTCGTCATGTTACAATTTAGTCAATAAAGGCCTACTACTGGAGCGAAACGGAATGCTTCGACGCTCGTGTTTCAGCCGCACAACCTCAGAGAGGATTGGAAGAGACCTCATTTGAAAGGTGGATTCAAAACGATCGAGTGCGTCGAACGTCAGCCTACGAGCTCAAACTTAAGGGTTCAAAAGTTCTGCCGAAATCACATAGGTCGTCATGTTACAAATTAGTCAATGTAGGCCTACTACTGGAGCGAAATGGAATGGTTCGACGCTCGTGTTTTCGGCCGCACGACCTCCGAGAGGCTTGGAAGTGACCTCATCTGAAAGGTGGATTCAAAATGATCGAGTGTGTCGAAGGTCAGCCTACTAGCTCAAACTTAAGGGTTCTAAAGTTCTGCCGAAATCACATAGGTCGACATGTTACAATTTAGTCAATAAAGGCCTACTATTGGAGCGAAACGGAATGCTTCGAAGCTCGTGTTTCGGCTGCACGAACTCCGAGAGGATTGGAAGAGACCTCATCTGAAAGGTGGATTCACAACGATCGAGTGTGTCGAAGGTCAGCCCACAAGCTCAAACTTAAGGGTTCAAAAGTTCTGCCGAAATCACATAGGTCGTCATGTTCCAAATTACTCAATAAAGGCCTACTACTGGAGCGAAACGGAATGCTTCGACGCTCGTGTTTCGGCCGCACGACCTCCAAGAGGCTTGGAAAAGACCTCATCTGAAAGGTGGATTCACAACGATCGAGTGTGTCGAAGGTCAGCCCTCTAGGCCAAACTTAAGGGTTCAAAAGTTCCGCCGAAATCACATAGGTCGTCATGTTCCAAATTACTCAATAAAGGCCTACTACTGGACCGAAACTGAATGCTTTGACAGTCGCCGCTCGGCCGCACGACCTCCGAGAGGCTTGGAAGAGAACTCATCTGAAAGGTGGATTCACAACGATCGAGTGTGTCGAACGTCAGCCCACTAGCTCAAACTTAAGGGTTCAAAGGTTCTGCCGAAATCTCACAGGTCGTCATGTTACAATTTAGTCAATAAAGGCCAACTACTGGAGCGAAACGGAATGCTTCGACGCTCGTGTTTCGGCCGCACGACCTCCGAGAGGCTTGGAAAAGACGTCATCTGAAAGGTGGATTCACAACGATCGAGTGTGTCGAACGTCAGCCCACTAGCTCAAACTTAAGGGTGCAAAGGTTCTGCCGAAATCTCACAGGTCGTCATGTTTCAATTTAGTCAATAAAGGCCTACAACTGGAGCGAAACGGAATGCTTCGACGCTCGTGTTTCGGCCGCACGACCTCCGAGAGGCTTGGAAAAGACGTCATCTGAAAGGTGGATTTACAACGATCGAGTGTGTCGAACGTCAGCCCACTAGCTCAAACTTAAGGGTGCAAAGGTTCTGCCGAAATCACATAGGTCGTCATGTTTCAATTTAGTCAATATAGGCCTACTACTGGAGCAAAACGGAATGCTTCGACGCTCGTGTTTCGGCCGCACGACCTCCGAGAAGCTTGGAAAAGATGTCATCTGAAAGGTGTATTCAAAACGATCGTGTGTGTCGAAGGTCAGCCTACTAGCTCAAACGTAAGGGTTCTAAAGTTCTGCCGAAATCACATAGGTCGACATGTTACAATTTAGTCTATAAAGGCCTACAATTGGAGCGAAACGGAATGCTTCGAAGCTCGTGTTTCGGCTGCACGAACTCCGAGAGGATTGGAAGAGACCTCATCTGAAAGGTGAATTCACAACGATCGAGTGTGTCGAACGTCAGCCCACTAGCTCAAACTTAAGGGTTCAAAAGCTCTGCCGAAATCATATCGGTCGTCATGTTACAATTTAGTCAATAAAGGCCTAGGACTGGAGCGAAACGGAATGCTTCGATATTCGTGTTTCGGCCGCACGACCTAGGAGAGGCTTGGAAGAGACCTCATCTGAAAGGTGGATTCACAACGATCGAGTGTGTCGAACGTCAGCCCACTAGCTCAAACTTAAGGGTTCAAAAGTTCTGCCGAAATCACATTGGTGGTCATGTTTCAATTTAGTCAATAAAGGCCTACTACTGGAGCGAAACGGAATGCTTCGACGCTCGTGTTTCAGCCGCACGACCTCCGAAAGGCTTGGAAGAGACCTCATCTGAAAGGTGGATTCAAAACGATCGAGTGTGTCGAATGTCAGTCTACTAGCTCAAACTTAAAGGTTCAAAAGTTATGCCTAAATCACATAGGTCGTCATGTTACAATTTAGTCAATAAAGGCCTCCTACTGGAGCGAAACGGAATGCTTCGAAAGCTCGTGTTTCGGCTGCACGAACTCCGAGAGGATTGGAAGAGACCTCATCTGAAAGGTGGATTCACAACGATCGAGTGTGTCGAAGGTCAGCCCACAAGCTCAAACTTAAGGGTTCAAAAGTTCTGCCGAAATCACATAGGTCGTCATGTTACAATTTAGTCAATAAAGGCCTACTACTGGTGCGAAACGGAATGCTTTGACAGTCGCCGCTCGGCCGCACGATGTCTGAGAGGCTTGGAAGAGACGTCATCTGAAAGGTGTTTTCACAACGATCGAGTGTGTCGAACGTCAGCCCATAAGCTCAAACTTAAGGGTTCAAAAGTTCTGCCGAAATCACATCGGTCGTCATGTTACAATTTAGTCAATAAAGGCCGACGACTGGAGCGAAACGGAATGCTTCGACGCTCGTGTTTCAGCCGCACGACCTTCGAGAGGCTTGGAAGAGACCTCATCTGAAAGGTGGATTCACAACGATCGAGTGTGTCGAACGTCAGCCCACAAGCTCAAACTTGTTACAATTTAGTCAATAAAGGCCTACTATTGGAGCGAAACGGAATGCTTCGATGCTCGTGTTTCGGCCGCACGAACTCCGAGAGGATTGGAAGAGAACTCATCTGAAAGGTGGATTCACAACGATCGAGTGTGTCGAACGTCAGCCCACAAGCTCAAACTTACGGATTCAAAAGTTCTGCCGAAATCACATAGGTCGTCATGTTACAATTTAGTCAATAAAGGACTAGTACTGGAGCGAAACGGAATGCTTCGACGCTCGTGTTTCGGCCGCACGACCTACGAGAGGCTTGGAAGAGACCTCATCTGAAAGGTGGATTCACAACGATCGAGTGTGTCGAAGGTCAGCCCACAAGCTCAAACTTAAGGGTTCAAAAGTTCTGCCGAAATCACATAGGTCGTCATGTTACAATTTAGTCAATAAAGGCCTACTACTGGTGCGAAACGGAATGCTTTGACAGTCGCCGCTCGGCCGCACGATGTCTGAGAGGCTTGGAAGAGACGTCATCTGAAAGGTGTTTTCACAACGATCGAGTGTGTCGAACGTCAGCCCATAAGCTCAAACTTAAGGGTTCAAAAGTTCTGCCGAAATCACATCGGTCGTCATTTTACAATTTAGTCAATAAAGGCCGACGACTGGAGCGAAACGGAATGCTTCGACGCTCGTGTTTCAGCCGCACGACCTCCGAGAGGCTTGGAAGAGACCTCATCTGAAAGGTGGATTCACAACGATCGAGTGTGTCGAACGTCAGCCCACAAGCTCAAACTTGTTACAATTTAGTCAATAAAGGCCTACTATTGGAGCGAAACGGAATGCTTCGACGCTCGTGTTTCGGCCACACGACCTCCGAGAGGCTTGGAAAAGACGTCATCTGAAAGGTGGATTCACAACGATCGAGTGTGTCGAACGTCAGTCCACTAGTTCCAACTTAAGGGTTAAAAAGTTCTGCTGAAATCACATAGGTCGTCATGTTACAATTTAGTCAATAAAGGCCTAGGACTGGAGCGAAACGGAATGCTTCGACGCTTGTGTTTCGGCCGCACGACCTCCGAGAGGCTTGGAAGAGAACTCATCTGAAAGGTGGATTCACAACGATCGAGTGTGTCGAACGTCAGCCCACTAGCTAAAACTTAAGGGTTCAAAAGTTCTGCCGAAATCACATAGGTCGTCATGTTACAAATTAGTCAATAAAGGCCTACGACTGGAGCGAAACGGAATGCTTCGACGCTCGTGTTTCGGCCGCACGAACTCCGAGAGGATTGGAAGAGACCTCATCTGAAAGATGGATTCACAACGATCGAGTGCGTCGAATGTCAGCCCACTAGCTCAAACTTAAGGGTTCAAAAGTTCTGCCGAAATCACATAGGTCGTCATGTTACAATTTAGTCAATAAAGGCCCAGTATTGGAGCGAAACGGAATGCTTCGAACCTCGTGTTTCGGCTGCACGAACTCAGAGAGGATTGGAAGAGACCTCATCTGAAAGGTGGATTCACAACGATCGAGTGTGTCGAACGTCAGCCCACTAGCTCAAACTTAAGGGTAAAAAAGTTCTGCCGAAATCACATAGGTCGTCATGTTTCAATTGAGTCAATAAAGGCCTAGGACGGGAGCGAAACGGAATGCTTCGACGCTTGTGTTTCGGCCGCACTACCTCCGAGAGGCTTGGAAGAGATCTCATCTGAAAGGTGGATTCACAACGATCGAGTGTGTCTAACGTCAGCCCACTAGCTCAAACTTAAGGGTAAAAAAGTTCTGCCGAAATCACATAGGTCGTCATGTTTCAATTTAGTCAATAAAGGCCTACAACTGGAGCGAAACGGAATGCTTCGATGCTTGTGTTTCGGCCGCACGACCTCTGAGAGGCTTGGAAGAGACCTCATCTTAAAGGTGGATTCACAACGATCGAGTGTGTCGAACGTCAGCCCATAATCTCAAACTTAAGGGTTCAAAAGTTCTGCCGAAATCACATAGGTCCTCATGTTACAATTTAGTCAATAAAGGCCAACTACTGGAGTGAAACGGAATGCTTCGACGCTCGTGTTTCGGCCGCACGACCTCCGAGAGGCTTGGAAAAGACGTCATCTGAAAGGTGGATTCACAACGATCGAGTGTTTCGAACGTAACCCCACGAGCTCAAACTTAAGGGTTCAAAAGTTCTGCCGAAATCACATAGGTCGTCATGTTACAAATTAGTCAATGTAGGCCTACTACTGGAGCGAAATGGAATGCTTCGACGCTCCTGTTTTCGGCCGCACGACCTCCGAGAGGCTTGGAAGACACCTCATCTGTAAGGTGGATTCAAAACGATCGAGTGTGTCGAATGTCAGCCTACGTTCTCAAACTTAAGGGTTCAAAAGTTCTGCCGAAATCACATAGGTCGTCATGTTACAATTTAGTCAATAAAGGCCTACTACTGGAGCGAAATGGAATGCTTCGACGCTCCTGTTTTCGGCCGCACGACCTCCGAGAGGCTTGGAAGACACCTCATCTGAAAGGTGGATTCAAAACGATCGAGTGTGTCGAATGTCAGTCTACTAGATCAAACTTAAAGGTTCAAAAGTTCTGCCGAAATCACATAGGTCGTCATGTTACAATTTAGTCAATAAATGCCGACTACTGGAGCGAAACGGAAAGCTTCGACACTCGTGTTTTGGCCGCACGACCTCCGAGAGGATTGGAAGAGACCTCATCTGAAAGGTGAATTCACAACAATCGAGTGTGTCGAACGTCAGCCCACTAGCTCAAACTTAAGGGTTCAAAAGTTCTGCCGAAATCACATTGGTTGTCATGTTACAATTTAGTCAATAAAGAACTACTACTGGAACGAAACTGAATGCTTTGACAGTCGCCACTCGGCCGCACGAAGTCTGAGAGGCTTGGAAGAGACGTTAACTGAAAGGTGGTTTCACAACGATCGAGTGTGACGAACGTCAGCCCACTAGCTCTAACTTAAGGGTTCAAAAGTTCTGCCGAAATCACATAGGTGGTCATGTTTCAATTTAGTCAATAAAGGCCTCCTACTGGAGCGAAACGGAATGCTTCGACGCTCGTGTTTCAGCCGCACGACCTCCGAGAGGCTTGGAAGATACCTCATCTGAAAGGTGGATTCAAAACGATCGAGTGTGTCGAATGTCAGTCTACTAGCTCAAACTTAAAGGTTCAAAAGTTCTGCCTAAATCACATAGGTCGTCATGTTACAATTTAGTCAATAAAGGCCTCCTACTGGAGCGAAACGGAATGCTTCGATGCTCGTGTTTCGGCCGCACGACCTCGGAGAAGCTTGGAAAAGACCTCATCTGAAAGGTGGATTCAAAACGATCGAGTGTGTCGAAGGTCAGCCTACTAGCTCAAACTTAAGGGTTCTAAAGTTCTGCCGAAATCACATCGGTCGACATGTTACAATTTAGTCAATAAAGGCCTACTATTGGAGCGAAACGGAATGCTTTGAAGCTCGTGTTTCAGCTGCACGAACTCCGAGAGGATTGGAAGAGACCTCATTTGAAAGGTGGATTCAAAACGATCGAGTGCGTCGAACGTCAGCGCACGAGCTCAAACTTAAGGGTTCAAATGTTCTGCCGAAATCACATTCGTTGTCATGTTACAATTTAGTCAATAAAGGCCTACTACTGGAACGAAACTGAATGCTTTGACAGTCGCCGCTCGGCCGCACGAAGTCTGAGAGGCTTGGAAGAGACGTCATCTGAAAGGTGGTTTCACAACGATCGAGTGTGTCGAACGTCAGCCCACAAGCTCAAACTTAAGGGTTCAAAAGTTCTGCCGAAATCACATCGGTCGTCATGTTACAATTTAGTCAATAAAGGCTTATTACTGGAGCGAAACGGAATGCTTCGATGCTCGTGTTTCGGACGCACGACCTACGAGAGGCTTGGAAGAGACCTCATTTTAAAATTGGATTCAAAACGATCGAGTGTGTCGAATGTCAGCCGACTAGCTCAAACGTAAAGGTTCAAAAGTTCTGCCGAAATCACATAGGTGGTCATGTTTCAATTTAGTCAATAAAGGCCTACTACTGGAGCGAAACGGAATGCTTCGACGCTCGTGTTTCATCCGCACGACCTCCGAGAGGCTTGGAAGAGACCTCATCTGAAAGGTGGATTCACAACGATCGAGTGTGTCGAACGTCAGGCCACTAGCTCAAACTTAAGGGTTCAAAAGCTCTGCCGAAATAATATCGGTCGTCATGTTACAATTTAGTCAATAAAGTCCTCCTACTGGAGCGAAACGGAATGCTTCGACGCTCGTGTTTCAGCCGCACGACCTCCGAGAAGCTTGGAAAAGACGTCATCTGAAAGGTGGATTCAAAACGATCGAGTGTGTCGAAGGTCAGCCTACTAGCTCAAACTTAAGGGTTCTAAAGTTCTGCCGAAATCACATAGGTCGACATGTTACAATTTAGTCAATAAAGGCCTACTATTGGAGCGAAACGGAATGCTTCGAAGCTCGTGTTTCGGCTGCACGAACTCCGAGAGGATTGGAAGAGACCTCATCTGAAAGGGGGATTCACAACGATCGAGTGTGTCGAACGTCAGCCCACTAGCTCAAACTTAAGGGTTCAAAAGCTCTGCCGAAATCATATCGGTCGTCATGTTACTATTTAGTCAATAAAGGCCTACGACTGGAGCGAAACGGAATGCTTCGAAGCTTGTGTTTCGGCCGCACGACCTCTGAGAGGCTTGGAAGAGAACTCATCTGAAAGGTGGATTCACAACGATCGAGTGTGTCGAACGTCAGCCCGCTAGCTCAAATTAAGGGTTCAAAAGTTCTGCCGAAATCACATCGGTCGTCATGTTACAATTTAGTCAATAAAGGCCTACTACTGGAGCGAAACGGAATGCTTCGATGCTCGTGTTTCGGCCGCACGACGTACGAGAAGCTTGGAAGAGACCTCATTTGAAAGGTGGATTCAAAACGATCGAGTGTGTCGAAGGTCAGCCTACTAGCTCAAACTTAAGGGTTCTAAAGTTCTGCCGAAATCACATTCGTTGTCATGTTACAATTTAGTCAATAAAGGCCTACTACTGGAACGAAACTGAATGCTTTGACAGTCGCCGCTCGGCCGCACGAAGTCTGAGAGGCTTGGAAGAGACGTCATCTGAAAGGTGGTTTCACAACGATCGAGTGTGTCGAACGTCAGCCCACAAGCTCAAACTTAAGGGTTCAAAAGTTCTGCCGAAATCACATCGGTCGTCATGTTACAATTTAGTCAATAAAGGCTTATTACTGGAGCGAAACGGAATGCTTCGATGCTCGTGTTTCGGACGCACGACCTACGAGAGGCTTGGAAGAGACCTCATTTTAAAATTGGATTCAAAACGATCGAGTGTGTCGAATGTCAGCCGACTAGCTCAAACGTAAAGGTTCAAAAGTTCTGCCGAAATCACATAGGTGGTCATGTTTCAATTTAGTCAATAAAGGCCTACTACTGGAGCGAAACGGAATGCTTCGACGCTCGTGTTTCATCCGCACGACCTCCGAGAGGCTTGGAAGAGACCTCATCTGAAAGGTGGATTCACAACGATCGAGTGTGTCGAACGTCAGCCCGCTAGCTCAAATTAAGGGTTCAAAAGTTCTGCCGAAATCACATCGGTCGTCATGTTACAATTTAGTCAATAAAGGCCTACTATTGGAGCGAAACGGAATGCTTCGAAGCTCGTGTTTCGGCTGCACGAACTCCGAGAGGATTGGAAGAGACCTCATCTGAAAGGTGGATTCACAACGATCGAGTGTGTCGAACGTCAGCCCACTAGCTCAAACTTAAGGGTTCTAAAGTTCTGCCGAAATCACATAGGTCGACATGTTACAATTTAGTCAATAAAGGCCTACCATTGGAGCGAAACGGAATGCTTCGAAGCTCGTGTTTCGGCTGCATGACCTCCGAGAGGATTGGAAGAGACCTCATCTGAAAGGTGGATTCACAACGATCGAGTGTGTCGAACGTCAGCCCACTAGCTCAAACTTAAGGGTTCAAAAGCTCTGCCGAAATCATATCGGTCGTCATGTTACTATTTAGTCAATAAAGGCCTTCGACTGGAGCGAAACGGAATGCTTCGACGCTTGTGTTTCGGCCGCACGACCTCTGAGAGGCTTGGAAGAGAACTCATCTGAAAGATGGATTCACAACGATCGAGTGTGTCAAACGTCAGCCCATTAGCTCAAACTTAAGGGTTCAAAAGTTCTTCAGAAATCACATAGGTCGTCATGTTTCAATTTAGTCAATAAAGGCCTACAACTGGAGCGAAACGGAATGCTTCGACGCTCTTGTTTCAGCCGCACGACCTCCAAGAGGCTTGGAAGAGACCTTATTTGAAAGGTGGATTTCATAACGATTGAGTGTGTCGAATGTCAGCCGACTAGCTCAAATTTAAGGGTTCAAAAGTTCTGCCGAAATCACATAGGTCGTCATGTTACAAATTAGTCAATGTAGGCCTACGACTGGAGCGAAATGGAATGCTTCGACGCTCGTGTTTTCGGCCGCACGACCTCCGAGAGGCTTGGAAGTGACTTCATCTGAAAGGTGGATTCACAACGATCGAGTGTGTCAAACGTCAGCCCACTAGCTCAAACTTAAGGGTTCAAAAGTTCTGCCGAAATCACAAAGGTCGTCATGTTACAATTTAGTCAATATAGGCCTACTACTGGAGCGAAACGGAATGCTTCGACGCTCGTGTTTCGGCCGCACGACCTCCCAGAGGCTTGGAAGAGACCTCATCTGAAAGATGGATTCACAACGATCGAGTGTGTCAAACGTCAGCCCACTAGCTCAAACTTAAGGGTTCAAAAGCTCTGCCGAAATCATATCGGTCGTCATGTTACTATTTAGTCAATAAAGGCCTACGACTGGAGCGAAACGGAATGCTTCGAACCTTGTGTTTCGGCCGCACGACCTCTGAGAGGCTTGGAAGAGAACTCATCTGAAAGGTGGATTCACAACGATCGAGTGTGTCGAACGTCAGCCCGCTAGCTCAAATTAAGGGTTCAAAAGTTCTGCCGAAATCACATCGGTCGTCATGTTACAATTTAGTCAATAAAGGCCTACTACTGGAGCGAAACGGAATGCTTCGATGCTCGTGTTTCGGCCGCACGACGTACGAGAGGCTTGGAAGAGACCTCATTTGAAAGGTGGATTCAAAACGATCGAGTGTGTCGAAGGTCAGCCTACTAGCTCCAACTTAAGGGTTCTAAAGTTCTGCCGAAATCACATAGGTCGACATGTTACAATTTAGTCAATAAAGGCCTACTACTGGAGCGAAACGGAATGCTTCGACGCTCGTGTTTTCGGCCGCACGACATCCGAGAAGCTTGGAAAAGACGTCATCTGAAAGGTGTATTCAAAACGATCGAGTGTGTCGAACGTCAGCCCACTAGCTCAAACTTAAGGGTTCAAAAGCTCTGCCGAAATCATATCGGTCGTCATGTTACTATTTAGTCAATAAAGGCCTACGACTGGAGCGAAACGGAATGCTTCGACGCTTGTGTTTCGGCCGCACGACCTCTGAGAGGCTTGGAAGAGAACTCATCTGAAAGGTGGATTCACAACGATCGAGTGTGTCAAACGTCAGCCCACTAGCTCAAACTTAAGGGTTCAAAAGTTCTTCAGAAATCACATAGGTCGTCATGTTTCAATTTAGTCAATAAAGGCCTACAACTGGAGCGAAACGGAATGCTTCGACGCTCTTGTTTCAGCCGCACGACCTCCAAGAGGCTTGGAAGAGACCTCATCTGAAAGGTGGATTCACAACGATCAAGTGTGTCGAACGTCAGCCCACAAGCTCAAACTTAAGGGTCCAAAAGTTCTGCCGAAATCACATCGGTCGTCATGTTACAATTTAGACAATAAAGGCCTAGTACTGGAGCGAAACGGAATGCTTCGATGTTCGTGTTTCGGCCGCACGACCTCCGAGAGGCTTGGAAGAGACCTCATCTGAAAGATGGATTCACAACGATCGAGTGTGTCAAACGTCAGCCCACTAGTTCAAACTTAAGGGTTCAAAAGTTCTGCCGAAATCACATAGGTCGTCATGTTAAAATTTAGTCAAAGGCCTACTACTGGAGCGAAACGGAATGCTTCGACGCTCGTGTTTCAGCCGCACGACCTCCGAGAGGATTGGAAGAGACCTCATTTGAAAGGTGGATTCAAAACGCTCGAGTGCGTCGAACGTCAGCCCACGAGCTCAAACTTAAGGGTTCAAAAGTTCTGCCGAAATCACATAGGTCGTCATGTTACAATTTAGTCAATAAAGGCCTATTACTGGAGCGAAACGGAATGCTTCGACGCTCGTGTTTTTCGGCCGCACGACCTCCGAGAGGCTTGGAAAAGACGTCATCTGAAAGGTGGCTTCAAAACGATCGAGTGTGTCGAATGTCAGCCTACTAGCTCAAACTTATGGGTTCAAAAGTTCTGCCGAAATCACATAGGTCGTCATGTTCCAAATTACTCAATAAAGGCCTACTACTGGAGCGAAACTGAATGCTTTGATAGTCGCCGCTCGGCCGCACGAAGTCTGAGAGGCTTGGAAGAGACGTCATTTGAAAGGTGGTTTCACAACGATCGAGTGTGTCGAACGTCAGCCCACTAGCTCAAACTTAAGGGTTCAAAAGCTCTGCCGAAATCATATCGGTCGTCATGTTACTATTTAGTCAATAAAGGCCTACGACTGGAGCGAAACGGAATGCTTCAACGCTCGTGTTTCGGCCGCATGACCTCCGAGAGGCTTGGAAAAGACGTCATCTGAAAGGTGGATTCACAACGATCGAGTGTGTCGAACATCAGCCCACAATCTCAAACTTAAGGGTTCAAAAGTTCTGCCGAAATCACATAGGTCGTCATGTTACAATTTAGTCAATATAGGCCTACTACTGGAGCGAAACAGAATGCTTCGACGCTCGTGTTTCACCCGCACGACCTCCGAGAGGCTTGGAAGAGACCTCATCTGAAAGGTGGATTCACAACGATCGAGTGTGTCGAACGTCAGCCCACTAGCTCAAACTTAAGGGTTCAAAAGCTCTGCCGAAATCATATCGGTCGTCATGTTACTATTTAGTCAATAAAGGCCTACGACTGGAGCGAAACGGAATGCTTCGAAGCTTGTGTTTCGGCCACACGTCCTACGAGAGGCTTGGAAGAGACCTCATTTGAAAGGTGGATTCAAAACGATCGAGTGTGTCGAATGTCAGCCGACTAGCTAAAATTTAAGGGTTCAAAAGTTCTGCCGAAATCACAAAGGTCGTCATGTTACAATTTAGTCAATATAGGCCTACTACTGGAGCAAAACGGAATGATTCGACGCTCGTGTTTTCGGCCGCACGACCTCCGAGAGGCTTGGAAGTGACCTCATCTGAAAGGGGGATTCACAACGATCGAGTGTGTCGAACGTCAGCCTACTAGCTCAAACTTATGGGTTCAAAAGTTCTGCCGAAATCACAAAGGTTGTCATGTTCCAAATTACTCAATAAAGGCCTACTACTGGAGCGAAACTGAATGCTTTGATAGTCGCCGCTCGGCCGCACGAAGTCTGAGAGGCTTGGAAGAGACGTCATCTGAAAGGTGGTTTCACAACGATCGAGTGTGTCGAACGTCAGCCCACAAGCTCAAACTTAAGGGTTCAAAAGTTCTGCCGAAATCACATCGGTCGTCATGTTACAATTTAGACAATAAAGGCCTACTACTGGAGCGAAACGGAATGCTGCGATGCTCGTGTTTCGGACGCACGACCTACGAGAGGATTGGAAGAGATCTCATCTGAAAGGTGGCTTCACAACGATCGAGTGCGTCGAACGTCAGCCCACGAGCTCAAACTTAAGGGTTCAAAAGTTCTGCCGAAATCACATAGGTCGTCATGTTACAAATTAGTCAATGTAGGCCTACAACTGGAGCGAAATGGAATGCTTCGACGCTCGTGTTTTCGGCCGCACGACCTCCGAGAGGCTTGGAAGAGACCTCATCTGAAAGGTGGATTCAAAACGATCGAGTGTGTCGAATGTCAGTCTACTAGCTCAAACTTAAAGGTTCAAAAGTTCTGCCGAAATCACATAGGTCGTCATGTTACAATTTAGTCAATAAAGGCCTCCTACTGGAGCGAAACGGAATGCTTCGAGGCTCGTGTTTCGGCCGCACGAACTCCGAGAGGATTGGAAGAGACCTCATCTGAAAGATGGATTCACAACGATCGAGTGTGTCAAACGTCAGCCCACTAGCTCAAACTTAAGGGTTCAAAAGCTCTGCCGAAATCACAAAGGTCGTCATGTTACAATTTAGTCAATATAGGCCTACTACTGGAGCGAAAGGAATGCTTCGACGCTCGTGTTTCGGCCGCACGACCTCCCAGAGGCTTGGAAGAGACCTCATCTGAAAGGTGGATTCAAAACGATCGAGTGTGTCGAATGTCAGTCTACTAGCTCAAACTTAAAGGTTCAAAAGTTCTGCCGAAATCACATAGGTCGTCATGTTACAATTTAGTCAATAAAGGCCTCCTACTGGAGCGAAACGGAATGCTTCGAGGCTCGTGTTTCGGCCGCACGAACTCCGAGAGGATTGGAAGAGACCTCATCTGAAAGATGGATTCACAACGATCGAGTGTGTCAAACGTCAGCCCACTAGCTCAAACTTAAGGGTTCAAAAGCTCTGCCGAAATCATATCGGTCGTCATGTTACTATTTAGTCAATAAAGGCCTACGACTGGAGCGAAACGGAATGCTTCGAAGCTTGTGTTTCGGCCGCACGACCTCTGAGAGGCTTGGAAGAGAACTCATCTGAAAGGTGGATTCACAACGATCGAGTGTGTCGAACGTCAGCCCGCTAGCTCAAATTAAGGGTTCAAAAGTTCTGCCGAAATCACATCGGTCGTCATGTTACAATTTAGTCAATAAAGGCCTACTACTGGAGCGAAACGGAATGCTTCGATGCTCGTGTTTCGGCCGCACGACGTACGAGAGGCTTGGAAGAGACCTCATTTGAAAGGTGGATTCAAAACGATCGAGTGTGTCGAAGGTCAGCCTACTAGCTCCAACTTAAGGGTTCTAAAGTTCTGCCGAAATCACATAGGTCGACATGTTACAATTTATTCAATAAAGGCCTACTACTGGAGCGAAACGGAATGCTTCGACGCTCGTGTTTTCGGCCGCACGACATCCGAGAAGCTTGGAAAAGACGTCATCTGAAAGGTGTATTCAAAACGATCGAGTGTGTCGAACGTCAGCCCACTAGCTCAAACTTAAGGGTTCAAAAGCTCTGCCGAAATCATATCGGTCGTCATGTTACTATTTAGTCAATAAAGGCCTACGACTGGAGCGAAACGGAATGCTTCGACGCTTGTGTTTCGGCCGCACGACCTCTGAGAGGCTTGGAAGAGAACTCATCTGAAAGGTGGATTCACAACGATCGAGTGTGTCAAACGTCAGCCCACTAGCTCAAACTTAAGGGTTCAAAAGTTCTTCAGAAATCACATAGGTCGTCATGTTTCAATTTAGTCAATAAAGGCCTACAACTGGAGCGAAACGGAATGCTTCGACGCTCTTGTTTCAGCCGCACGACCTCCAAGAGGCTTGGAAGAGACCTCATCTGAAAGGTGGATTCACAACGATCAAGTGTGTCGAACGTCAGCCCACAAGCTCAAACTTAAGGGTCCAAAAGTTCTGCCGAAATCACATCGGTCGTCATGTTACAATTTAGACAATAAAGGCCTAGTACTGGAGCGAAACGGAATGCTTCGATGTTCGTGTTTCGGCCGCACGACCTCCGAGAGGCTTGGAAGAGACCTCATCTGAAAGATGGATTCACAACGATCGAGTGTGTCAAACGTCAGCCCACTAGTTCAAACTTAAGGGTTCAAAAGTTCTGCCGAAATCACATAGGTCGTCATGTTAAAATTTAGTCAAAGGCCTACTACTGGAGCGAAACGGAATGCTTCGACGCTCGTGTTTCAGCCGCACGACCTCCGAGAGGATTGGAAGAGACCTCATTTGAAAGGTGGATTCAAAACGCTCGAGTGCGTCGAACGTCAGCCCACGAGCTCAAACTTAAGGGTTCAAAAGTTCTGCCGAAATCACATAGGTCGTCATGTTCCAAATTACTCAATAAAGGCCTACTACTGGAGCGAAACTGAATGCTTTGATAGTCGCCGCTCGGCCGCACGAAGTCTGAGAGGCTTGGAAGAGACGTCATTTGAAAGGTGGTTTCACAACGATCGAGTGTGTCGAACGTCAGCCCACTAGCTCAAACTTAAGGGTTCAAAAGCTCTGCCGAAAACATATCGGTCGTCATGTTACTATTTAGTCAATAAAGGCCTACGACTGGAGCGAAACGGAATGCTTCAACGCTCGTGTTTCGGCCGCATGACCTCCGAGAGGCTTGGAAAAGACGTCATCTGAAAGGTGGATTCACAACGATCGAGTGTGTCGAACATCAGCCCACAATCTCAAACTTAAGGGTTCAAAAGTTCTGCCGAAATCACATAGGTCGTCATGTTACAATTTAGTCAATATAGGCCTACTACTGGAGCGAAACAGAATGCTTCGACGCTCGTGTTTCACCCGCACGACCTCCGAGAGGCTTGGAAGAGACCTCATCTGAAAGGTGGATTCACAACGATCGAGTGTGTCGAACGTCAGCCCACTAGCTCAAACTGAAGGGTTCAAAAGCTCTGCCGAAATCATATCGGTCGTCATGTTACTATTTAGTCAATAAAGGCCTACGACTGGAGCGAAACGGAATGCTTCGAAGCTTGTGTTTCGGCCACACGACCTACGAGAGGCTTGGAAGAGACCTCATTTGAAAGGTGGATTCTAAACGATCGAGTGTGTCGAATGTCAGCCGACTAGCTCAAATTTAAGGGTTCAAAAGTTCTGCCGAAATCACAAAGGTCGTCATGTTACAATTTAGTCAATATAGGCCTACTACTGGAGCGAAACGGAATGATTCGACGCTCGTGTTTTCGGCCGCACGACCTCCGAGAGGCTTGGAAGTGACCTCATCTGAAAGGGGGATTCACAACGATCGAGTGTGTCGAACGTCAGCCTACTAGCTCAAACTTATGGGTTCAAAAGTTCTGCCGAAATCACATAGGTTGTCATGTTCCAAATTACTCAATAAAGGCCTACTACTGGAGCGAAACTGAATGCTTTGATAGTCGCCGCTCGGCCGCACGAAGTCTGAGAGGCTTGGAAGAGACGTCATCTGAAAGGTGGTTTCACAACGATCGAGTGTGTCGAACGTCAGCCCACAAGCTCAAACTTAAGGGTTCAAAAGTTCTGCCGAAATCACATCGGTCGTCATGTTACAATTTAGACAATAAAGGCCTACTACTGGAGCGAAACGGAATGCTTCGATGCTCGTGTTTCGGACGCACGACCTACGAGAGGATTGGAAGAGATCTCATCTGAAAGGTGGATTCACAACGATCGAGTGCGTCGAACGTCAGCCCACGAGCTCAAACTTAAGGGTTCAAAAGTTCTGCCGAAATCACATAGGTCGTCATGTTACAAATTAGTCAATGTAGGCCTACAACTGGAGCGAAATGGAATGCTTCGACGCTCGTGTTTTCGGCCGCACGACCTCCGAGAGGCTTGGAAGAGACCTCATCTGAAAGGTGGATTCAAAACGATCGAGTGTGTCGAATGTCAGTCTACTAGCTCAAACTTAAAGGTTCAAAAGTTCTGCCGAAATCACATAGGTCGTCATGTTACAATTTAGTCAATAAAGGCCTCCTACTGGAGCGAAACGGAATGCTTCGAGGCTCGTGTTTCGGCCGCACGAACTCCGAGAGGATTGGAAGAGACCTCATCTGAAAGGTGGCTTCACAACGATCGAGTGCGTCGAATGTCAGCCCACTAGCTCAAACTTAAGGGTTCAAAAGTTCTGCCAAAATCACACAGGTCGTCATGTTTATATTTAGTCAATAAAGGCCTACTACTGGAGCGAAACGGAATGCTTCGACGCTCGTGTTTCGGCCGCACGACCTCCGAGAGGCTTGCAAAAGACGTCATCTAAAAGGTGGATTCAAAACGATCCAGTGTGTCGAATGTCAGCCTACTAGCTCAAATTTAAAGGTTCAAAAGTTCTGCCTAAATCACATAGGTCGTCATGTTACAATTTAGTCAATAAAGGCCTCCAACTGGAGCGAAACGGATTGCTTCGACGCTTGTGATTCTGCCGCACGACCTCCGAGAGGCTTGGAAGAGACCTCATCTGAAAGGTGGATTCAAAACGATCGAGTGTGTCGAAGGTCAGCCTACTAGCTCAAACTTAAGGGTTCTAAAGTTCTGCCGAAATCACAGAGGTCGACATGTTACTATTTAGTCAATAAAGGCCTACGACTGCAGCGAAACGGAATGCTTCGGCGCTTGTGTTTCGGCCGCACGACCTCTGAGAGGCTTGGAAGAGAACTCATCTGAAAGGTGGATTCACAACGATCGAGTGTGTCGAACGTCAGCCCACTAGCTCAAACCTTAAGGGTTCAAAGGTTCTGCCGAAATCACATAGGTCGTCATATTTCAATTTAGTCAATAAAGGCCTACTACTGGAGCGAAACGGAATGCTTCGACGCTCGTGTTTCAGCCGCACGACCTCCGAGAGGCTTGGAAGAGACCTCATCTGAAAGGTGGATTCACAACGATCGAGTGGGTCGAATGTCAGCCCACTAGCTCAAACTTAAGGGTTCAAAAGTTCTGCCAAAATCACACAGGTCGTCATGTTTCAATTTAGTCAATAAAGGCCTACTACTGGAGCGAAACGGAATGCTTCGACGCTCGTATTTCAGCCGCACGACCTCCGAGAGGATTGGAAGAGACCTCATTTGAAAGGTGGATTAAAAAAGATCGAGTGCGTCGAACGTCAGCCAACGAGCTCAAACTTAAGGGTTCAAAAGTTCTGCCGAAATCACATCGGTCGTCATGTTACAATTTAGACAATAAAGGCTTACTACTGGAGCGAAACGGAATGCTTCGATGCTCGTGTTTCGGACGCACGACCTACGAGAGGCTTGGAAGAAACCTCATTTGAAAGGTGGATTCAAAACGATCGCGTGTGTCGAATGTCAGCCGACTAGCTCAAACTTAAGGGTTCAAAAGTTCTTCCGAAATCACATAGGTGGTCATGTTTCAATTTAGTCAATAAAGGCCTCCTACTGGAGCGAAACGAAATGCTTCGACGCTCGTGTTTCGGCCGCACGACCTCCGAGAGTCTTGGAAGAGACCTCATCTGAAAGGGGGATTCACAACGATCGAGTGTGTCAAACGTCAGCCAATAAGCTCAAACTTAAGGGTTCAAAAGTTCTGCCGAAATCACATAGGTCGTCATGTTACAATTTAGTCAATACAGGCTTACTACTGGAGCGAAACGGAATGCGTCGACGCTCGTGTTTCGGCCACACGACCTCCGAGAGGCTTGGAAGAGACCTCATCTGAAAGGTGGATTCACAACGATCGAGTGTGTCGAACGTCAGCCCACTAGCTCAAACTTAAGGGTTCTAAAGTTCTGCCGAAATCACATAGGTCGTCATGTTACAATTTAGTCAATAAAGGCCTACTACTGGAGCGAAACGGAATGCTTCGACGCTCGTGTTTCAGCCGCACGACCTCCGTGAGGATTGGAAGAGACCTCATTTGAAAGGTGGATTCAAAACGATCGAGTGCGTCGAACGTCAGCCCACGAGCTCAAACTTAAGGGTTCAAAAGTTCTGCCGAAATCACATAGGTCGTCATGTTACAAATTAGTCAATGTAGGCCTACAACTGGAGCGAAATGGAATGCTTCGACGCTCGTGTTTTCAGCCGCACGACCTCCGAGAGGCTTGGAAGAGACCTCATCTGAAAGGTGGATTCAAAACGATCGCGTGTGTCGAATGTCAGCCGACTAGCTCAAACTTAAGGGTTCAAAAGTTCTGCCGAAATCACATAGGTGGTCATGTTTCAATTTAGTCAATAAAGGCCTCCTACTGGAGCGAAACGAAATGCTTCGACGCTCGTGTTTCGGCCGCACGACCTCCGAGAGTCTTGGAAGAGACCTCATCTGAAAGGGGGATTCACAACGATCGAGTGTGTCAAACGTCAGCCAATAAGCTCAAACTTAAGGGTTCAAAAGTTCTTCCGAAATCACATAGGTCGTCATGTTACAATTTAGTCAATACAGGCTTACTACTGGAGCGAAACGGAATGCGTCGACGCTCGTGTTTCGGCCACACGACCTCCGAGAGGCTTGGAAGAGACCTCATCTGAAAGGTGGATTCACAACGATCGAGTGTGTCGAACGTCAGCCCACTAGCTCAAACTTAAGGGTTCTAAAGTTCTGCCGAAATCACATAGGTCGTCATGTTACAATTTAGTCAATAAAGGCCTACTACTGGAGCGAAACGGAATGCTTCGACGCTCGTGTTTCAGCCGCACGACCTCCGAGAGGATTGGAAGAGACCTCATTTGAAAGGTGGATTCAAAACGATCGAGTGCGTCGAACGTCAGCCCACGAGCTCAAACTTAAGGGTTCAAAAGTTCTGCCGAAATCACATAGGTCGTCATGTTACAAATTAGTCAATGTAGGCCTACAACTGGAGCGAAATGGAATGCTTCGACGCTCGTGTTTTCAGCCGCACGACCTCCGAGAGGCTTGGAAGAGACCTCATCTGAAAGGTGGATTCAAAACGATCGAGTGTGTCGAATGTCAGTCTACTAGCTCAAACTTAAAGGTTCAAAAGTTCTGCCGAAATCACATAGGTCGTCATGTTACAATTTAGTCAATAAAGGCCTCCTACTGGAGCGAAACGGAATGCTTCGACGCTCGTGTTTCGGGCCGCACGACCTCCGAGAGGCTTGGAAAAGACGTCATCTGAAAGGTGGCTTCAAAACGATCGAGTGTGTCGAATGTTACCCCTCTAGGCCAAACTTAAGGGTTCGAAAGTTCTGCCGAAATCACATAGGTCGTCATGTTCCAAATTACTCAATAAATGCCTACTACTGTAGCGAAACTGAATGCTTTGACAGTCGCCGCTCGGCCGCACGAAGTCTGAGAGCCTTGGAAAAGACGTCATCTGAAAGGTGGTTTCACAACGATCGAGTGTGTCGAACGTCAGCCCACAAGCTCAAACTTAAGGGTTCAAAAGTTCTGCCGAAATCACATCGGTCGTCATGTTACAATTTAGACAATAAAGGCCTACTACTGGAGCGAAACGGAATGCTTCGATGCTCGTGTTTCGGACGCACGACCTACGAGAGGCTTGGAAGAAACCTCATTTGAAAGGTGGATTCAAAACGATCGCGTGTGTCGAATGTCAGCCGACTAGCTCAAACTTAAGGGTTCAAAAGTTCTGCCGAAATCACATAGGTGGTCATGTTTCAATTTAGTCAATAAAGGCCTCCTACAGGAGCGAAACGAAATGCTTCGACGCTCGTGTTTCGGCCGCACGACCTCCGAGAGTATTGGAAGAGACCTCATCTGAAAGGGGGATTCACAACGATCGAGTGTGTCGAACGTCAGCCAATAATCTCAAACTTAAGGGTTCAAAAGTTCTGCCGAAATCACATAGGTCGTCATGTTACAATTTAGTCAATAAAGGCCTAGTATTGGAGCGAAACGGAATGCTTCGAAGCTCGTGTTTCGGCTGCACGAACTCCGAGAGGATTGGAAGAGACCTCATCTGAAATGTGGATTCACAACGATCGAGTGTGTCGAACGTCAGCCCACTAGCTCAAACTTAAGGGTTCAAAAGCTCTGCCGAAATCATATCGGTCGTCATGTTTCAATTTAGTCAATAAAGGACTACAACTGGAGCGAAACGGAATGCTTCGAGGGTCGTGTTTCGGCCGCACGACCTCCGAGAAGCTTAGAAAAGACGTCATCTCAAAGGTGGATTCACAACGATCGAGTGTGTCGAACATCAGCCCACAATCTCAAACTTAAGGGTTCAAAAGTTCTGCCGAAATCACATAGGTCGTCATGTTACAATTTAGTCAATAAAGGCCAACTACTGGAGCGAAACGGAATACTTCGACGCTCGTGTTTCGGCCGCACGACCTACGAGAGGCTTGGAAGAGACCTCATCTGAAAGGTGGATTCAAAACGATCGAGTGTGTCGAATGTCAGTCTACTAGCTCAAACTTAAAGGTTCAAAAGTTCTGCCGAAATCACATAGGTCGTCATGTTACAATTTAGTCAATAAAGGCCTCCTACTGGAGCGAAACGGAATGCTTCTACGCTCGTGTTTCGGGCCGCACGACCTCCGAGAGGCTTGGAAAAGACGTCAGCTGAAAGGTGGCTTCAAAACGATCGAGTGTGTCGAATGTTACCCCTCTAGGCCAAACTTAAGGGTTCGAAAGTTCTGCCGAAATCACATAGGTCGTCATGTTCCAAATTACTCAATAAATGCCTACTACTGTAGCGAAAGTGAATGCTTTGACAGTCGCCGCTCGGCCGCACGAAGTCTGAGAGCCTTGGAAGAGACGTCATCTGAAAGGTGGATTCAAAACGATCGAGTGTGTCGAATGTCAGTCTACTAGCTCAAACTTAAAGGTTCAAAAGTTCTG
Source organism: Phycodurus eques (assembly GCF_024500275.1). Classification (NCBI taxonomy): domain Eukaryota; kingdom Metazoa; phylum Chordata; class Actinopteri; order Syngnathiformes; family Syngnathidae; genus Phycodurus; species Phycodurus eques. Next base: position 67,180 of record NW_026904093.1, on the reverse strand, counting down.
CCTCAATCACATGTTACAATTTAGTCAATAAAGGCCTACTCCTGGAGCGAAATTGAATGCTTTGACAGTCGCCGCTCGGCCGCACTAAGTCCGAGAGGCTTGGAAGAGACGTCATCTTAAAGGGGGTTTCACAACGATCGAGCGTGTCGAACGTTAGCCCACGAACTCAAACGTAAGGGTTCAAAAGTTCTGCCGAAATCACATAGGTCGTCATGTTACAATTTCGTCAATAAAGGCCTACTACTGGCGCGAAATGGAATGCTTCGACGCTCGTGTTTCAGCCGCACGACCTCCGGGAGGCTTGGAAGAGACGTCATCTGAAAGGTGGTTTCACAACGATCGAGTGTGTCGAACGTCAGCCCACAAGCTCAAACTTAAGGGCTCAAAAGCTCTGCCGAAATCACATAGGTCGTCATGTTACAATTTAGTCAAAGGCCTACTATTAGAGCGAAACGGAATGCTTTGACAGTCGCTGCTCGTCCGCACGAAGTCCGACAGGCTTGGAAGAGACCTCATCTGAAATGTGGATTCACAACGAATGAGTGTGTCGAACGTCAGCCCACAAGCTCAAACTGAAGGGCTCAAAAGCTCTGCCGAAATCACATAGGTCGTCATGTTACAATTTAGTCAAAGGCCTACTATTAGAGCGAAACGGAATGCTTCGACGCTCGTGTTTCGGCCGCACGACCTCCGAGAGGCTTGGAAAAGATGTCATCTGAAAGGTGGATTCACAACGATCGAGTGTGTCGAACGTCAGCCCACAATCTCAAACTTAAGGGTTCAAAAGTTCTGCCGAAATCACATAGGTCGTCATGTTACAATTTAGTCAATAAAGGCCTTCTATTGGAGCGAAACGGAATGCTTCGAAGCTCGTGTTTCGGCTGCACGAACTCCAAGAGGATTGGAAGAGACCTCATCTGAAAGGTGGATTCACAACGATCGAGTGTGTCGAACGTCAGCCCATAATCTCAAACTTAAGGGTTCAAAAGTTCTGCCGAAATCACATAGGTCGTCATGTTACAATTTAGTCAATAAAGGCCAACTACTGGAGCGAAACGGAATGCTTCGACGCTCGTGTTTCGGCGGCGCGACCTACGAGAGGCTTGGAAGAGACCTCATCTGAAAGGTGGATTCACAACGATCGAGTGTGTCGAACGTCAGACCACTAGCTCAAACTTAAGGGTTCAAAAGCTCTGCCGAAATCATATCGGTCGTCATGTTACAATTTAGTCAATAAAGGCCTACGACTGGAGCGAAACAGAATGCTTCGACGCTTGTATTTCGGCCGCACCACCTCCGAGAGGCTTGGAAGAGAACTCATCTGAAAGGTGGATTCACAACGATCGAGTGTGTCGAACGTCAGCCCACAAGCTCAAACTTAAGGGTTCAAAGGTTCTGCCGAAATCACATAGGTCGTCATGTTACAATTTAGTCAATAAAGGACTACTACTGGAGCGAAACGGAATGCTTCGACGCTTGTGTTTCGGCCGCACGACCTCCGAGAGGCTTGGAAGAGACCTCATCTGAAAGGTGGATTCAAAACGATCGAGTGTGTCGAATGTCAGTCGACTAGCTCAAACTTAAGGGTTCAAAAGTTCTCCCGAAATCACATAGGTCGTCATGTTACAATTTAGTCAATAAAGGCTAACTACTGGAGCGAAACGGAATGCTTCGACGCTCGTGTTTCAGCCGCACGACCTCCGAGAGGCTTGGAAAAGACGTCATCTGAAAGGTGGATTAACAACGATCGAGTGTGTCGAACGTCAGCCCACAATCTCAAATTTAAGGGTTCAAAAGTCCTGCCGAAATCACATAGGTCGTCATTTTACAATTTAGTCAATAAAGGCCTTCTATTGGAGCGAAACGGAATGCTTCGAAGCTCGTGTTTCGGCTGCACGAATTACGAGAGGATTGGAAGAGACCTCATCTGAAAGGTGGATTCACAACGATCGAGTGTGTCGAACGTCAGCCTACTAGCTCAAACTTAAGGGTTCAAAAGTTCTGCCGAAATCACATAGGTCATCATGTTACAATTTAGTCAATAAAAGACTAGTACTGGAGCGAAATGGAATGCTTCGACGCTTGTGTTTCGGCCGCACGACCTCCGAGAGGCTTGGAAGAGACCTCATCTGAAAGGTGGATTCACAACGATCGAGTGTGTCGAACGTCAGCCCATAATCTCAAATTTAAGGGTTCAAAAGTTCTGCCGAAATCACATAGGTCGTCATGTTACAATTTAGTCAATAAAGGCCAACTACTGGAGCGAAACGGAATGCTTCGACGCTCGTGTTTCGGCCGCACGACCTCCGAGAGGCTTGGAAAAGACGTCATCTGAAAGGTGGCTTCAAAACGATCGAGTGTGTCGAACGTCAGCCCACAAGCTCAAACTTAAGGGTTCAAAAGTTCTGCCGAAATCACATAGGTCATCTTGTTACAATTTAGTCAATAAAAGACTAGTACTGGAGCGAAATGGAATGCTTCGACGCTTGTGTTTCGGCCGCACGACCTCCGAGAGGCTTGGAAGAGACCTCATCTGAAAGGTGGATTCACAACGATCGAGTGTGTCGAACGTCAGCCCATAATCTCAAACTTAAGGTTTCAAAAGTTCTGCCGAAATCACATAGGTCGTCATGTTACAATTTAGTCAATAAAGGCCAACTACTGGAGCGAAACGGAATGCTTCGACGCTCGTGTTTCGGCCGCACGACCTACGAGAGGCTTGGAAGAGACCTCAACTGAAAGGTGGATTCACAACGATCGAGTGTGTCGAACGTCAGCCCACTAGCTCAAACTTAAGGGTTCAAAAGCTCTGCCGAAATCATATCGGTCGTCATGTTACAATTTAGTCAATAAAGGCCTACGACTGGAGCGAAACGGAATGCTTCGACGCTTGTGTTTCGGCCGCACCACCTCCGAGAGGCTTGGAAGAGAACTCATCTGAAAGGTGGATTCACAACGATCGAGTGTGTCGAACGTCAGCCCACAAGCTCAAACTTAAGGGTTCAAAGGTTCTGCCGAAATCACATAGGTCGTCATGTTACAATTTAGTCAATAAAGGCCAGCTACTGGAGCGAAACGGAATGCTTCGACGCTCGTGTTTCGGCCGCACGACCTCCGAGAGGCTTGGAAAAGACGTCATCTGAAAGGTGGATTCACAACGATCGAGTGTGTCGAACGTCAGCCCACAATCTCAAACTTAAGGGTTCAAAAGTTCTGCCGAAAATCACAGGTCGTCATGTTACAATTTAGTCAATAAAGGCCAGCTACTGGAGCGAAACGGAATGCTTCGACGCTCGTGTTTCGGCCGCACGACCTCCGAGAGGCTTGGAAAAGACGTCATCTGAAAGGTGGATTCACAACAATCGAGTGTGTCGAACGTCAGCCCACAATCTCAAACTTAAGGGTTCAAAAGTTCTGCCGAAATCACATAGGTCGTCATGTTACAATTTAGTCAATAAAGGCCTTCTATTGGAGCGAAACGGAATGCTTCGAAGCTCGTGTTTCAGCTGCACGAACTCCGAGAGGATTGGAAGAGACCTCATCTGAAAGGTGGATTCACAACGATCGAGTGTCTCGAACGTCAGCCCACTAGCTCAAACGTAAGGGTTCAAAGGTTCTGCCGAAATCACATAGGTCGTCATGTTACAATTTAGTCAAAAAAGGACTACTACTGGAGCGAAACGGAATGCTTCGACGCTTGTGTTTCGGCCGCACGACCTCCGAAAGGCTTCGAATAGACCTCATCTGAAAGGTGGATTCACAACGATCGAGTGTGTCGAACGTCAGCCCACTAGCTCAAACTTAAGGGTTCAAAAGTTCTGCCGAAATCACATAGGTCGTCATGTTACAATTTAGTCAATATAGGCCTACTACTGGAGCGAAACGGAATGCTTCGAGGGTCGTGTTTCGGCCGCACGAACTCCGAGAAGCTTGGAAAAGACGTCATATGAAAGGTGTATTCAAAACGATCGAGTGTGTCGAACGTCAGCCCACTAGCTCAACCTTAAGGGTTCAAAAGCTCTGCCGAAATGATATCGGTCGTCATGTTTCAATTTAGTCAATAAAGGCCTACAACTGGAGCGAAACGGAATGCTTCGACGCTCGTGTTTCGGCCGCATGACCTCCGAGAAGCTTGGAAGAGACCTCATCTGAAAGGTGGATTCACAACGATCGAGTGTGTCGAACGTCAGCCCATAATCTCAAACTTAAGGGTTCAAAAGTTCTGCCGAAATCACATAGGTCGTCATGTTACAATTTAGTCAATAAAGGCCAACTACTGGAGCGAAACGGAATGCTTCGATGCTCGTGTTTCGGTCTCACGACCTCCGAGAGGTTTGGAAGAGACGTCATCTGAAAGGTGGATTCAAAATGATCGAGTGTGTCGAATGTCAGTCGACTAGCTCAAACTTAAGGGTTCAAAAGTTTTGCCGAAATCACATAGGTCGTCATGTTACAAATTTGTCAATAAAGGCCTACTCCTGGAGCGAAACTGAATGCTTTGATAGTCGCTGCTCGTCCGCACGAAGTCCGACAGGCTTCGAAGAGACCTCATCTGAAATGTGGATTCACAACGAATGAGCGTGTCGAACGTCAGCCCACAAGCTCAAACTTAAGGGTTCAAAAGTTCTGCCGAAATCACATAGGTCGTCATGTTACAATTTCGTCAATAAAGGCCTACTCCTGGAGCGAAACGGAATGCTTCGACGCTCGTGTTTCGGCCGCACGAACTCCGTGAGGATTGGAAGATACCTCATTTGAAAGGTGGATTCACAACGATCGAGTGCGTCGAACGTCAGCCCACTAGCTCAAACTTAAGGCTTTAAAAGTTCTGCCGAAATCACATAGGTCGTCATGTTACAATTTAGTCAATAAAGGCCTACCACAGGAGCGAAATGGAATGCTTCGACGCTCGTGTTTCGGCCGCATGACCTCCGAGAGGCTTGGAAGAGACCTCATCTGAAAGGTGGATTCACAACGATCGAGTGTGTCGAACGTCAGCCCACGAGCTCAAACATAAGGGTTCAAAAGTTCTGCCGAAATCACATAGGTCGTCATGTTACAATTTAGTCAATATAGGCCTACTAATGGAGCGAAACGGAATGCTTCGAGGGTCGTGTTTCGGCCGCACAACCTCCGAGAAGCTTAGAAAAGACGTCATCTCCAAGGTGGATTCACAACGATCGAGTGTGTCGAACATCAGCCCACAATCTCAAACTTAAGGGTTCAAACGTTCTGCCGAAATCACATAGGTCGTCATGTTACAATTTAGTCAATAAAGGCCAACTACTGGAGCGAAACGGAATACTTCGACGCTCGTGTTTCGGCCGCACGACCTACGAGAGGCTTGGAAGAGACCTCATTTGAAAGGTGGATTCAAAACGATCGAGTGTGTCGAATGTCAGCCGACTAGCTCAAACTTAAGGGTTCAAAAGTTCTGCCGAAATCACATAGGTCGTCATGTTACAATTTAGTCAATATAGGCCTACTACTGGAGCGAAACGGAATGCTTCGACGCTCGTGTTTCGGCCGCACGACCTCCGAGAGGCTTGGAAGAGACCTCATCTGAAAGGTGGATTCAAAACGATCGAGTGTGTCGAACGTCAGCCCACTAGCTCAAACTTAAGGGTTCAAAAGTTATGCCTAAATCACATAGGTCGTCATGTTACAATTTAGTCAATAAAGGCCTCCTACTGGAGCGAAACGGAATGCTTCGATGTTCGTTTTTCGGCCGCACGACCTCCGAGAAGCTTGGAAAAGACGTCATCTGAAAGGTGGATTCAAAACGATCGAGTGTGTCGAAGGTCAGCCTACTAGCTCAAACTTAAGGGTTCTAAAGTTCTGCCGAAACCACATAGGTCGACATGTTACAATTTAGTCAATAAAGGCCTACTATTGGAGCGAAACGGAATGCTTCGAAGCTCGTGTTTCGGCTGCACGAACTCCGAGAGGATTGGAAGAGACCGCATCTGAAAGGTGGATTCACAATGATCGAGTGTGTCGAACGTCAGCCCATAATCTCAAACTTAAGGGTTCAAAAGTTCTGCCGAAATCACATAGGTCGTCATGTTACAATTTAGTCAATAAAGGCCAACTACTGGAGCGAAAAGGAATGCTTCGACGCTCGTGTTTCGGCCGCACGACCTACGAGAGGCTTGGAAGAGACCTCATCTGAAAGGTGGATTCACAATGATCGAGTGTGTCGAACGTCAGCCCACTAGCTCAAACTTAAGGGTTCAAAAGCTCTGCCGAAATCATATCGGTCGTCATGTTACAATTTAGTCAATAAAGGACTACTACTGGAGCGAAACGGAATGCTTCGATACTTGTGTTTCGGCCACACGACCTCCGAGAGGCTTGGAAGAGACCTCATCTGAAAGGTGGATTCACAACGATCAAGTGTGCCGAACGTCAGCCCACAAGCTCAAACTTAAGGGTTCAAAGGTTCTGCCGTAATCACATAGGTCGTCATGTTACAATTTAGTCAATAAAGGACTACTACTAGAGCGAAACGGAATGCTTCGACGCTTGTGTTTCGGCCGCACGACCTCCGAGAGGCTTGGAAGAGACCTCATCTGAAAGGTGGATTCACAACGATCGAGTGTGTCAAACGTCAGCCCATAATCTCAAACTTAAGGGTTCAAAAGTTCTGCCGAAATCACATAGGTCGTCATGTTACAATTTAGTCAATAAAGGCCTAGTATTGGAGCGAAACGGAATGCTTCGAAGCTCGTGTTTCGGCTGCACGAACTCCGAGAGGATTGGAAGAGACCTCATCTGAAATGTGGATTCACAACGATCGAGTGTGTCGAACGTCAGCCCACTAGCTCAAACTTAAGGGTTCAAAAGCTCTGCCGAAATCATATCGGTCGTCATGTTTCAATTTAGTCAATAAAGGACTACAACTGGAGCGAAACGGAATGCTTCGAGGGTCGTGTTTCGGCCGCACGACCTCCGAGAAGCTTAGAAAAGACGTCATCTCAAAGGTGGATTCACAACGATCGAGTGTGTCGAACATCAGCCCACAATCTCAAACTTAAGGGTTCAAAAGTTCTGCCGAAATCACATAGGTCGTCATGTTACAATTTAGTCAATAAAGGCCAACTACTGGAGCGAAACGGAATACTTCGACGCTCGTGTTTCGGCCGCACGACCTACGAGAGGCTTGGAAGAGACGTCATCTGAAAGGTGGATTCACAACGATCGAGTGTGTCGAACGTCAGCCCACAAACTCAAACTTAAGGGTTCAAAAGTTCTGCCGAAATCACATAGGTCGTCATGTTACAATTTCGTCCATAAAAGCCAGCTACTGGAGCGAAACGGAATGTTTCGACGCTCGTGTTTCGGCCGCACGACCTCCGAGAGGCTTGGAAAAGACGTCATCTGAAAGGTGGATTCACAACGATCGAGTGTGTCGAACGTCAGCCCACAAGCTCAAACGTAAGGGTTCAAAAGTACTGCCGAAATCACATAGGTCGTCATTTTTAAATTTAGTCAATAAAGGCCTACTCCTGGAGCGCAACGGAATGCTTCGATGCTCGTGTTTCGGCCGCACGAACTCCGAGAGGATTGGAAGAGACCTCATCTGAAAGGTGGATTCAAAACGATCGAGTGCGTCGAACGTCAGCCCACGAGCTCAAACATAAGGGTTCAAAAGTTCTGCCGAAATCACATAGGTCGTCATGTTTCAATTTAGTCAATAAAGGCCTACTTCTGGAGCGAAACGGAATGCTTCGACGCTCGTGTTTCGGCCGCACGACCTCCGAGAGGCTTGGAAAAGACGTCATCTGAAAGGTGGATTCACAACGATCGAGTGTGTCGAACATCAGCCCACAATCTCAAACTTAAGGGTTCAAAAGTTCTGCCGAAATCACATAGGTCGTCATGTTACAATTTAGTCAATAAAGGCCTACTGTTGGAGCGAAACGGAATGCTTCGAAGCTCGTGTTTCGGCTGCACGAACTCCGAGAGGATTGGAAGAGACCTCATCTGAAATGTGGATTCACAACGACCGAGTGTGTCGAACGTCAGCCCACTAGCTCAAACTTAAGGGTTCGAAAGTTCTGCCGAAATCACATAGGTAGTCATGTTACAATTTAGTCAATAAAGGCCTACGACTGGAGCGAAACGGAATGCTTCGACGCTCGTGTTTCAGCCGCACGACCTCCGAGAGGATTGGAAGAGACCTCATTTGAAAGGTGGATTCAAAACGATCGAGTGCGTCGAACGTCAGCCCACGAGCTCAAACGTAAGGGTTCAAAAGTTCTGCCGAAATCACATAGGTCGTCATGTTACAAATTAGTCAATGTAGGCCTACTACTGGAGCGAAACAGAATGCTTCGAATGCTCGTGTTTCGGCCGCACGACCTACGAGAGGCTTGGAAGAGACCTCATTTGAAAGGTGGATTCAAAACGATCGAGTGTGTCGAATGTCAGCCGACTAGCTCAAACTTAAGGGATCAAAAGTTCTGCCGAAATCACATAGGTCGTCATGTTACAATTTAGTCAATATAGGCCTACTACTGGAGCGAAACGGAATGCTTCGACGCTCGTGTTTCGGCCGCACGACCTCCGAGAGGCTTGGAAGAGACCTCATCTGAAAGGTGGATTCAAAACGATCGAGTGTGTCGAACCTCAGCCCACTAGCTCAAACTTAAGGGTTCAAAAGTTATGCCTAAATCACCTAGGTCGTCATGTTACAATTTAGTCAATAAAGGCCTCCTAATGGAGCGAAACGGAATGCTTCGATGTTCGTTTTTCGGCCGCACGACCTCCGAGAAGCTTGGAAAAGACGTCATCTGAAAGGTGGATTCAAAACGATCGAGTGTGTCGAAGGTCAGCCTACTAGCTCAAACTTAAGGGTTCTAAAGTTCTGCCGAAACCACATAGGTCGACATGTTACAATTTAGTCAATAAAGGCCTACTATTGGAGCGAAACGGAATGCTTCCAAGCTCGTGTTTCAGCTGCACGAACTCCGAGAGGATTGGAAGAGACCTCATCTGAAAGGTGGATTCACAATGATCGAGTGTGTCGAACGTCAGCCCATAATCTCAAACTTAAGGGTTCAAAAGTTCTGCCGAAATCACATAGGTCGTCATGTTACAATTTAGTCAATAAAGGCCAACTACTGGAGCGAAAAGGAATGCTTCGACGCTCGTGTTTCGGCCGCACGACCTACGAGAGGCTTGGAAGAGACCTCATCTGAAAGGTGGATTCACAATGATCGAGTGTGTCGAACGTCAGCCCACTAGCTCAAACTTAAGGGTTCAAAAGCTCTGCCGAAATCATATCGGTCGTCATGTTACAATTTAGTCAATAAAGGACTACTACTGGAGCGAAACGGAATGCTTCGATACTTGTGTTTCGGCCGCACGACCTCCGAGAGCCTTGGAAGAGACCTCATCTGAAAGGTGGATTCACAACGATCAAGTGTGCTGAACGTCAGCCCACAAGCTCAAACTTAAGGGTTCAAAGGTTCTGCCGTAATCACATAGGTCGTCATGTTACAATTTAGTCAATAAAGGACTACTACTAGAGCGAAACGGAATGCTTCGACGCTTGTGTTTCGGCCGCACGACCTCCGAGAGGCTTGGAAGAGACCTCATCTGAAAGGTGGATTCACAACGATCGAGTGTGTCGAAGGTCAGCCTACTAGCTCAAACTTAAGGGTTCTAAAGTTTTGCCGAAACCACATAGGTCGACATGTTACAATTTAGTCAATAAAGGCCTACTATTGGAGCGAAACGGAATGCTTCGAATCTCGTGTTTCGGCTGCACGAACTCCGAGAGGATTGGAAGAGACCTCATCTGAAAGGTGGATTCACAACGATCGAGTGTCTCGAACGTCAGCCCACTAGCTCAAACTTAAGGGTTCAAAAGTTCTGCCGAAATCACATAGGTTGTCATTTTTCAATTTAGTCAATAAAGGCCTACTCCTGGAGCGCAACGGAATGCTTCGACGCTCGTGTTTCGGCCGCACGAACTCCGAGAGGATTGGAAGAGACCTCATCTGAAAGGTGGATTCACAACGATCGAGTGTGTCGAACGTCACCCCATAATCTCAAACTTAAGGGTTCAAAAGTTCTGCCGAAATCACATAGGTCGTCATGTTACAAATTAGTCAATGTAGGCCTACTACTGGAGCGAAACGGAATGCTTCGATACTCGTGTTTCGGCCGCACGACCTACGAGAGGCTTGGAAGAGACCTCATTTGAAAGGTGGATTCAAAACGATCGAGTGTGTCGAATGTCAGCCCACTAGCTCAAACTTAAGGGTTCAAAAGTTCTGCCGAAATCACATAGGTCGTCATGTTACAATTTAGTCAATATAGGCATACTACTGGAGCGAAATGGAATGCTTCGACGCTCGTGTTTCGGCCGCACGACCTCAGAGAAGCTTGGAAAAGACGTCATCTGAAAGGTGTATTCAAAACGATCGAGTGTGTCGAAGGTCAGCCTACAAGCTCAAACTTAAGGGTTCTAAAGTTCTGCCGAAATCACATAGGTCGACATGTTACAATTTAGTCAATAAAGGCCTAGTATTGGAGCGAAACGGAATGCTTCGAAGCTCGTGTTTCGGCTGCACGAACTCCGAGAGGATTGGAAGAGACCTCATCTGAAAGGTGGATTCACAACGAAAGAGTGTGTCGAACGTCAGCCCACTAGCTCAAACTAAAGGGTTCAAAAGCTCTGCCAAAATCATATCGGTCGTCATGTTTCAATTTAGTCAATAAAGGCCTACAACTGGAGCGAAACGGAATGCTTCGACGCTCGTGTTTCGGCCGCATGACCTCCGAGAGGCTTGGAAAAGACGTCATCTGAAAGGTGGATTCACAACGATCGAGTGTGTCGAACATCAGCCCACAATCTCAAACTTAAGGGTTCAAAAGTTCTGCCGAAATCACATAGGTCGTCATGTTACAATTTAGTCAATAAAGGCCTACTGTTGGAGCGAAACGGAACGCTTCGAAGCTCGTGTTTCGGCTGCACGAACTCCGAGAGGATTGGAAGAGACCTCATCTGAAAGGTGGATTCACAACGATCGAGTGTGTCGAACATCAGCCCACAATCTCAAACTTAAGGGTTCAAAAGTTCTGCCGAAATCACATAGGTCGTCATGTTACAATTTAGTCAATAAAGGCCTACGACTGGAGCGAAACGTAATGCTTCGACGCTCGTGTTTCAGCCGCACGACCTCCGAGAGGATTGGAAGAGACCTCATTTGAAAGGTGGATTCAAAACGATCGAGTGCGTCGAACGTCAGCCCACGAGCTCAAACTTAAGGGTTCAAAAGTTCTGCCGAAATCACATAGGTCGTCATGTTACAAATTAGTCAATGTAGGCCTACTACTGGAGCGAAACGGAATGCTTCGATGCTCGTGTTTCGGCCGCACGACCTACGAGAGGCTTGGAAGAGACCTAATTTGAAAGGTGGATTCAAAACGATCGAGTGTGTCGAATGTCAGCCGACTAGCTCAAACTTAAGGGTTCAAAAGTTCTGTCGAAATCACATAGGTCGTCATGTTACAATTTAGTCAATAAAGGCCAACTACTGGAGCGAAACGGAATGCTTCGACGCTCGTGTTTCGGCCGCACGACCTCCGAGAGGCTTGGAAAAGACGTCATCTGAAAGGTGGATTCACAACGATCGAGTGTGTCGAACATCAGCCCACAATCTCAAACTTAAGGGTTCAAAAGTTCTGCCGAAATCACATAGGTCGTCATGTTACAATTTAGTCAATAAAGGCCTACTGTTGGAGCGAAACGGAATGCTTCGACGCTCGTGTTTCAGCCACACGACCTCCGAGAGGATTGGAAGAGACCTCATTTGAAAGGTGGATTCAAAACGATCGAGTGCGTCGAACGTCAGCCCACGAGCTCAAACTTAAGGGTTCAAAAGTTCTGCCGAAATCACATAGGTCGTCATGTTAAAAATTAGTCAATGTAGGCCTTCTACTGGAGCGAAACGGAATGCTTCGATGCTCGTGTTTCGGCCGCACGACCTACGAGAGGCTTGGAAGAGACCTCATTTGAAAGGTGGATTCAAAACGATCGAGTGCGTCGAACGTCAGCCCACGAGCTCAAACTTAAGGGTTCAAAAGTTTTGCCGAAATCACATAGGTCGTCATGTTACAAATTAGTCAATGTAGGCCTACTACTGGAGCGAAACGGAATGCTTCGATGCTCGTGTTTCGGCCGCACGACCTACGAGAGGCTTGGAAGAGACCTCATTTGAAAGGTGGATTCAAAACAATCGAGTGTGTCGAATGTCAGCCGACTAGCTCAAACTTAAGGGTTCAAAAGTTCTGCCGAAATCACATAGGTCGTCATGTTACAATTTAGTCAATATAGGCCTACTACTGGAGCGAAACGGAATGCTTCGACACTCGTGTTTCGGCCGCACGACCTCCGAGAGGCTTGGAAGAGACCTCATCTGAAAGGTGGATTCACAACGATCGAGTGTGTCGAACGTCAGTTCACTAGCTCAAACTTAAGGGTTCAAAAGTTCTGCCGAAATCACATAGGTCGACATGTTACAATTTAGTCAATAAAGGCCTACTATTGGAGCGAAACGGAATGCTTCGAAGCTCGTGTTTCGGCTGCACGAACTCCGAGAGGATTGGAAGAGACCTCATCTGAAAGGTGGATTCACAACGATCGAGTGTGTCGAACGTCAGCCCACAAGCTCAAATTTAAGGGTTCAAAAGTTCTGCCGAAATCTCCTAGGTCGTCATGTTCCAAATTACTCAATAAAGGCCTACTACTGGAGCGAAACTGAATGCTTCGATAGTCGCCGCTCGGCCGCACGAAGTCTGAGAGGCTTGGAAGAGACGTCATCTGAAAGGTGGTTTCACAACAATCGAGTGTGTCGAACGTCAGCCCACAAGCTCAAACTTAAGGGTTCAAAAGTTCTGCCGAAATCACATAGGTCGCCATGTTACAATTTAGTCAATATAGGCCTACTACTGGAGCGAAACGGAATGCTTCGACACTCGTGTTTCGGCCGCACGACCTCCGAGAGGTTTGGAAGAGACATCATCTGAAAGGTGGATTCAAAACGATCGAGTGTGTCTAATGTCAGTCGACTAGCTCAAACTTAAAGGTTAAAAAGTTCTGCTGAAATCACATAGGTTGTCATGTTACAATTTACCAAATAAAGGCCTACTCCTGGAGCGAAACTGAATGCTTTGACAGTCGCTGCTCGTCCGCACGAAGTCCGACAGGCTTGGAAGAGACCTCATCTGAAATGTGGATTCACAACGATCGAGTGTGTCGAACGTCAGCCCACAAGCTCAAACTTAAGGGCTCAAAAGCTCTGCCGAAATCACATAGGTCGTCATGTTACAATTTAGTCAATAAAGGCCTACTATTAGAGCGAAACGGAATGCTTCGACGCTCGTGTTTCGGCCGCACGACCTCTGAGAGGCTTGGAAAAGACGTCATCTGAAAGGTGGATTCAAAACTATCGAGTGTGTCGAATGTCAGCCTACCAGCTCAAACTTAAGGGTTCAAAAGTTCTGCCGAAATCACATAGGTCGTCATGTTACAAATTCGTCAATATAGGCGTAGTACTGGAGCGAAACGGAATGCTTCGATGCTCGTGTTTCGGCCGCACGACCTCCGAGAGGTTTGGAAGAGACATCATCTGAAAGGTGGATTCAAAACGATCGAGTGTGTCGAACGTCAGCCCACAATCTCAAACTTAAGGGTTCAAAAGTTCTGCCGAAATCACATAGGTCGTCATGTTACAATTTAGTCAAAAAAGGCCTACTACTGGAGCAAAACGGAATGCTTCGACGCTCGTGTTTCGGCCGCACGACCTCCGAGAGGCTTGGAAAAGATGTCATCTGAAAGGTGGATTCACAACGATCGAGTGTGTCGAACGTCAGCCCACAATCTCAAACTTAAGGGTTCAAAAGTTCTGCCGAAATCACATAGGTCGTCAAGTTACAATTTAGTCAATAAAGGCCTTCTATTGGAGCGAAACGGAATGCTTCGAAGCTCGTGTTTCGGCTGCACGAACTCCAAGAGGATTGGAAGAGACCTCATCTGAAAGGTGGATTCACAACGATCGAGTGTGTCGAACGTCAGCCCATAATCTCAAACTTAAGGGTTCAAAAGCTCTGCCGAAATCATATCGGTCGTCATGTTACAATTTAGTCAATAAAGGCCTACGACTAGAGCGAAACGGAATGCTTCGACGCTTGTGTTTCGGCCGCACCACCTCCGAGAGGCTTGGAAGAGAACTCATCTGAAAGGTGGATTCACAACGATCGAGTGTGTCGAACGTCAGCCCACAAGCTCAAACTTAAGGGTTCAAAGGTTCTGCCGAAATCACATAGGTCGTCATGTTACAATTTAGTCAATAAAGGACTACTACTGGAGCGAAACGGAATGCTTCGACGCTTGTGTTTCGGCCGCACGACCTCCGAGAGGCTTGGAAGAGACCTCATCTGAAAGGTGGATTCAAAACGATCGAGTGTGTCGAATGTCAGTCGACTAGCTCAAACTTAAGGGTTCAAAAGTTCTGCCGAAATCACATAGGTCGTCATGTTACAATTTAGTCAATAAAGGCCAACTACTGGAGCGAAACGGAATGCTTCGACGCTCGTGTTTCGGCCGCACGACCTCCGAGAGGCTTGGAAAAGACGTCATCTGAAAGGTGGATTAACAACGATCTAGTGTGTCGAACGTCAGCCCACAATCTCAAACTTAAGGGTTCAAAAGTTCTGCCGAAATCACATAGTTCGTCATTTTACAATTTAGTCAATAAAGGCCTTCTATTGGAGCGAAATGGAATGCTTCGAAGCTCGTGTTTCGGCTGCACGAACTACGAGAGGATTGGAAGAGACCTCATCTGAAAGGTGGATTCACAACGATCGAGTGTGTCGAACGTCAGCCTACTAGCTCAAACTTAAGGGTTCAAAAGTTCTGCCGAAATCACATAGGTCGTCATGTTACAATTTAGTAAATAAAGGCCTACGACTAGAGCGAAACGGAATGCTTCGACGCTCGTGTTTCGGCCGCACGACCTCCGAGAGGCTTGGAAAAGACGTCATCTGAAAGGTGGATTCACAACGATCGAGTGTGTCGAACGTCAGCCCACAATCTCAAACTTAAGGGTTCAAAAGTTCTGCCGAAATCACATAGGTCGTCATGTTACAATTTAGTCAATAAAGGCCTTCTATTGGAGCGAAACGGAATGCTTCGAAGCTCGTGTTTCAGCTGCACGAACTCCGAGAGGATTGGAAGAGACCTCATCTGAAAGGTGGATTCACAACGATCGAGTGTGTCGAACGTCAGCCCACTAGCTCAAACGTAAGGGTTCAAAAGTACTGCCGAAATCACATAGGTCGTCATTTTTTAATTTAGTCAATAAAGGCCTACTCCTGGAGCGCAACGGAATGCTTCGACGCTCGTGTTTCGGCCGCACGAACTCCGAGAGGATTGGAAGAGACCTCATCTGAAAGGTGGATTCACAACGATCGAGTGCGTCGAATGTCAGCCCACTAGGTCAAACTTAAGGGTTCAAAAGGTCTGCCAAAATCACACAGGTCGTCATGTTTCAATTTAGTCAATAAAGGCCTACTACTGGAGCGAAACGGAATGCTTCGACGCTCGTGTTTCGGCTGCACGAACTCCGAGAGGATTGGAAGAGACCTCATCTGAAATGTGGATTCACAACGATCGAGTGTGTCGAACGTCAGCCCACTAGCTCAAACTTAAGGGTACAAAAGCTCTGCCGAAATCATATCGGTCGTCATGTTTCAATTTAGTCAATAAAGGCCTACAACTGGAGAGAAACGGAATGCTTCGACGCTCGTGTTTCGGCCGCATGACCTCCGAGAGGCTTGGAAGAGACCTCATCTGAAAGGTGGATTCACAACGATCGAGTGTGTCGAACGTCAGCCCTCGAGCTCAAACATAAGGGTTCAAAAGTTCTGCCGAAATCAGATAGGTCGTCATGTTACAATTTAGTCAATATAGGCCTACTACTGGAGCGAAACGGAATGCTTCGAGGGTCGTGTTTCGGCCGCACGACCTCCGAGAAGCTTAGAAAAGACGTCATCTGAAAGGTGTATTCAAAACGATCGAGTGTGTCGAAGGTCAGCCTACTAGCTCAAACTTAAGGGTTCTAAAGTTCTGCCGAAATCACATAGGTCGACATGTTACAATTTAGTCAATAAAGGCCTAGTATTGGAGCGAAACGGAATGGTTCGAAGCTCGTGTTTCGGCTGCACGAACTCCGAGAGGATTGGAAGAGACCTCATCTGAAAGGTGGATTCACAACGATCGAGTGTGTCGAACGTCAGCCCACTAGCTCAAACTTAAGGGTTCAAAAGCTCTGCCGAAATCATATCGGTCGTCATGTTTCAATTTAGTCAATAAAGGCCTACAACTGGAGCGAAACGGAATGCTTCGACGCTCGTGTTTCGGCCGCATGACCTCCGAGAGGCTTGGAAGAGACCTCATCTGAAAGGTGGATTCACAACGATCGAGTGTGTCGAACGTCAGCCCACGAGCTCAAACATAAGGGTTCAAAAGTTCTGCCGAAATCACATAGGTCGTCATGTTACAATTTAGTCAATAAAGGCCTAGTATTGGAGCGAAACGGAATGGTTCGAAGCTCGTGTTTCGGCTGCACGAACTCCGAGAGGATTGGAAGAGACCTCATCTGAAAGGTGGATTCACAACGATCGAGTGTGTCGAACGTCAGCCCACTAGCTCAAACTAAAGGGTTCAAAAGCTCTGCCGAAATCACATAGGTCGTCATGTTACAATTTAGTCAATAAAGGCCAACTACTGGAGCGAAACGGAATGCTTCGACGCTCGTGTTTCGCCCGCACGACCTCCGAGAGGCTTGGAAAAGACGTCATCTAAAAGGTGGATTCACAACGATCGAGTGTGTCGAACATCAGCCCACAATCTCAAACTTAAGGGTTCAAAAGTTCTGCCGAAATCACATAGGTCGTCATGTTACAATTTAGTCAATAAAGGCCAACTACTGGAGCGAAACGGAATACTTCGACGCTCGTGTTTCGGCCGCACGACCTACGAGAGGCTTGGAAGAGACGTTATCTGAAAGGTGGATTCACAACGATCGAGTGTGTCGAACGTCAGCCCACAAGCTCAAACTTAAGGGTTCAAAAGTTCTGCCGAAATCACATAGGTCGTCATGTTACAATTTAGTCAATAAAGGCCAGCTACTGGAGCGAAACAGAATGTTTCGACGCTCGTGTTTCGGCCGCACGACCTCCGAGAGGCTTGGAAAAGACGTCATCTGAAAGGTGGATTCAAAACGATCGAGTGTGTCGAACGTCAGCCCACAATCTCAAACTTAAGGGTTCAAAAGTTCTGCCGAAATCACATAGGTCGTCATGTTACAATTTAGTCAATAAAGGCCTTCTATTGGAGCGAAACGGAATGCTTCGAACCTCGTGTTTCAGCTGCACGAACTCCGAGAGGATTGGAAGAGACCTCATCTGAAAGGTGGATTCACAACGATCGAGTGTGTCGAACGTCAGCCCACTAGCTCAAACGTAAGGGTTCAAAAGTACTGCCGAAATCACATAGGTCGTCATTTTTACATTTAGTCAATAAAGGCCTACTCCTGGAGCGCAACGGAATGCTTCGATGCTCGTGTTTCGGCCGCACGAACTCCGAGAGGATTGGAAGAGACCTCATCTGAAAGGTGGATTCAAAACGATCGAGTGCGTCGAACGTCAGCCCACGAGCTCAAACATAAGGGTTCAAAAGTTCTGCCGAAATCACATAGGTCGTCATGTTTCAATTTAGTCAATAAAGGCCTACTACTGGAGCGAAACGGAATGCTTCGACGCTCGTGTTTCGGCCGCACGACCTCCGAGAGGCTTGGAAAAGACGTCATCTGAAAGGTGGATTCACAACGATCGAGTGTGTCGAACGTCAGCCCACTAGCTCAAACTTAAGGGTTCGAAAGTTCTGCCGAAATCACATAGGTAGTCATGTTACAATTTAGTCAATAAAGGCCTACGACTGGAGCGAAACGGAATGCTTCGAAGCTCGTGTTTCGGCTGCACGAACTCCGAGAGGATTGGAAGAGACCTCATCTGAAAGGTGGATTCACAACGATCGAGTGTGTCGAACGTCAGCCCACTAGCTCAAACTTAAGGGTTCAAAAGTTCTGCCGAAATCACATAGGTTGTCATTTTTCAATTTAGTCAATAAAGGCCTACTCCTGGAGCGCAACGGAATGCTTCGACGCTCGTGTTTCGGCCGCACGAACTCCGAGAGGATTGGAAGAGACCTCATCTGAAAGGTGGATTCACAACGATCGAGTGCGTCGAATGTCAGCCCACTAGCTCAAACTTAAGGGTTCAAAAGGTCTGCCAAAATCACACAGGTAGTCATGTTTCAATTTAGTCAATAAAGGCCTACTACTGGAGCGAAACGGAATGCTTCGAAACTCGTGTTTCGGCTGCACGAACTCCGAGAGGATTGGAAGATACTTTATTTGAAAGGTCGATTCAAAACGATCGAGTGCGTCGAACGTCAGCCCACGAACTCAAACATAAGGGTTCAAAAGTTCTGCCGAAATCACATAGGTCGCCATGTTACAATTTAGTCAATATAGGCCTACTACTGGAGCGAAATGGAATGCTTCGACACTCGTGTTTCGGCCGCACGACCTCCGAGAGGCTTGGAAGAGACCTCATCTGAAAGGTGGATTCACAACGATCGAGTGTGTCGAACGTCAGCCCATAATCTCAAACTTAAGGGTTCAAAAGTTCTGCCGAAATCACATAAGTCGTCATGTTACAATTTAGTCAATATAGGCAAACTTCTGGAGCGAAAAGGAATGCTTCGAAGCTCGTGTTTCGGCTGCACGAACTCCGAGAGGATTGGAAGAGACCTCATCTGAAAGGTGGATTCACAACGATCGAGTGTGTCGAACATCAGCCCACAATCTCAAACTTAAGGGTTCAAAAGTTCTGCCGAAATCACATAGGTCGTCATGTTACAATTTAGTCAATAAAGGCCTACTGTTGGAGCGAAACGGAACGCTTCGAAGCTCGTGTTGCGGCTGCACGAACTCCGAGAGGATTGGAAGAGACCTCATCTGAAAGGTGGATTCACAACGATCGAGTGTGTCGAACATCAGCCCACAATCTCAAACTTAAGGGTTCAAAAGTTCTGCCGAAATCACATAGGTCGTCATGTTACAATTTAGTCAATAAAGGCCTACGACTGGAGCGAAACGTAATGCTTCGACGCTCGTGTTTCAGCCGCACGACCTCCGTGAGGATTGGAAGAGACCTCATTTGAAAGGTGGATTCAAAACGATCGAGTGCGTCGAACGTCAGCCCACGAGCTCAAACTTAAGGGTTCAAAAGTTCTGCCGAAATCACATAGGTCGTCATGTTATAAATTAGTCAATGTAGGCCTACTACTGGAGCGAAACGGAATGCTTCGATGCTCGTGTTTCGGCCGCACGACCTACGAGAGGCTTGGAAGAGACCTCATTTGAAAGGTGGATTCAAAACGATCGAGTGTGTCGAATATCAGCCGACTAGCTCAAACTTAAGGGTTCAAAAGTTCTGTCGAAATCACATAGGTCGTCATGTTACAATTTAGTCAATATAGGCCTACTACTGGAGCGAAACGGAATGCTTCGACGCTCGTGTTTCGGCCGCATGACCTCCGAGAGGCTTGGAAGAGACCTCATCTGAAAGGTGGATTCACAACGATCGAGTGTGTCGAACGTCAGCCCATAATCTCAAACTTAAGGGTTCAAAAGTTCTGCTGAAATCACATAGGTGGTCATGTTTCAATTTAGTCAATAAAGGCCTACTACTGGAGCGAAACGGAATGCCTCGACGCTCGTGTTTCAGCCGCACGACTTCCGAGAGGCTTGGAAGAGATCTCATCTGACAGGTGGATTCAAAACGATCGAGTGTGTCGAATGTCAGCCGACTAGCTCAAACTTAAGGGTTCAAAAGTTCTGCCGAAATCACATAGGTCGTCATGTTACAATTTAGTCAATAAAGGCCAACTACTGGAGCGAAACGGAATGCTTCGACGCTCGTGTTTCGGCCGCACGACCTCCGAGAGGCTTGGAAGAGACCTCATCTGAAAGGTGGATTCACAACGATCGAGTGTGTCGAACATCAGCCCACAATCTCAAACTTAAGGGTTCAAAGGTTCTGCCGAAATCACATAGGTCGTCATGTTACAATTTAGTAAATAAAGGCCTACTGTTGGAGCGAAACGGAATGCTTCGAAGCTCGTGTTTCGGCTGCACGAACTCCGAGAGGATTGGAAGAGACCTCATCTGAAAGGTGGATTCACAACGATCGAGTGTGTCGAACATCAGCCCACAATCTCAAACTTAAGGGTTCAAAAGTTCTGCCGAAATCACATAGGTCGTCATGTTACAATTTAGTCAATAAAGGCCTACGACTGAAGCGAAACGGAATGCTTCGACGCTCGTGTTTCAGCCGCACGACCTCCGAGAGGATTGGAAGAGACCTCATTTGAAAGGTGGATTAAAAACGATCGAGTGCGTCGAACGTCAGCCCACGAGCTCAAACTTAAGGGTTCAAAAGTTCTGCCGAAATCACATAGGTCGTCATGTTACAAATTAGTCAATGTAGGCCTACTACTGGAGCGAAACGGAATGCTTCGATGCTCGTGTTTCGGCCGCACGACCTCCGAGAGGCTTGGAAGAGACCTCATCTGAAAGGTGGATTCACAACGATCGAGTGTGTCGAACGTCAGCCCACTAGCTCAAACTTAAGGGTTCAAAAGTTCTGCCGAAATCACATAGGTCGACATGTTACAATTTAGTCAATAAAGGCCTACTATTGGAGCGAAACGGAATGCTTCGAAGCTCGTGTTTCGGCTGCACGAACTCCGAGAGGATTGGAAGAGACCTCATCTGAAAGGTGGATTCACAACGATCGAGTGTGTCGAACGTCAGCCCACAAGCTCAAATTTAAGGGTTCAAAAGTTCTGCCGAAATCACATAGGTCGTCATGTTCCAAATTACTCAATAAAGGCCTACTACTGGAGCGAAACTGAATGCTTCGATAGTCGCCGCTCGGCCGCACGAAGTCTGAGAGGCTTGGAAGAGACGTCATCTGAAAGGTGGTTTCACAACGATCGAGTGTGTCGAACGTCAGCCCACAAGCTCAAACTTAAGGGTTCAAAAGTTCTGCCGAAATCACATCGGTCGTCATGTTACAATTTAGACAATAAAGGCCTACTACTGGAGCGAAACGGAATGCTTCGATGCTCATGTGTCGGCCCCACGACCTACGAGAGGATTGAAAGAGACCTCATTTGAGAGGTGGATTCAAAACGATCGAGTGTGTCGAATGTCAGCCGACTAGCTCAAACTTAAGGGTTCAAAAGTTCTGCCGAAATCACATAGGTGGTCATGTTTCAATTTAGTCAATATAGGCCTACTACTGGAGCGAAACGGAATGCCTCGACGCTCGTGTTTCAGCCGCACGACTTCCGAGAGGCTTGGAAGAGATCTCATCTGACAGGTGGATTCAAAACGATCGAGTGTGTCGAATGTCAGCCGACTAGCTCAAACTTAAGGGTTCAAAAGTTCTGCCGAAATCACATAGGTCGTCATGTTACAATTTAGTCAATATAGGCCTACTACTGGAGCGAAACGGAATGCGTCGACGCTCGTGTTTCGGCCACACGACCTCCGAGAGGCTTGGAAGAGACCTCATCTGAAAGGTGGATTCACAACGATCGAGTGTGTCGAACGTCAGCCCACTAGCTCAAACTTAAGTGTTCAAAAGCTCTGCCGAAATCATATCGGTCGTCATGTTACAATTTAGTCAATAAAGGCCTCCTACTGGAGCGAAACGGAATGCTTCGACGCTCGTGTTTCAGCCGCACGACCTCCGAGAAGCTTGGAAAAGACGTCATCTGAAAGTTGGATTCAAAACGATCGAGTGTGTCGAAGGTCAGCCTACTAGCTCAAACTTAAGGGTTCTAAAGTTCTGCCGAAATCACATAGGTCGACATGTTACAATTTAGTCAATAAAGGCCTACGACTGAAGCGAAACGGAATGCTTCGAAGCTTGTGTTTCGGCCGCACGACCTCTGAGAGGCTTGGAAGAGACCTCATCTGAAAGGTGGATTCAAAACGATCGAGTGTGTCGAACGTCAGCCCACTAGCTCAAACTTAAGTGTTCAAAAGCTCTGCCGAAATCATATCGGTCGTCATGTTACAATTTAGTCAATAAAGGCCTCCTACTGGAGCGAAACGGAATGCTTCGACGCTCGTGTTTCAGCCGCACGACCTCCGAGAAGCTTGGAAAAGACGTCATCTGAAAGTTGGATTCAAAACGATCGAGTGTGTCGAAGGTCAGCCTACTAGCTCAAACTTAAGGGTTCTAAAGTTCTGCCGAAATCACATAGGTCGACATGTTACAATTTAGTCAATAAAGGCCTACGACTGAAGCGAAACGGAATGCTTCGAAGCTTGTGTTTCGGCCGCACGACCTCTGAGAGGCTTGGAAGAGACCTCATCTGAAAGGTGGATTCAAAACGATCGAGTGTGTCGAATGTCAGTCGACTAGCTCAAACTTAAAGGTTCAAAAGTTCTGCCTAAATCACATAGGTCATCATGTTACAATTTAGTCAATAAAGGCCTACTCCTGGAGCGAAACGGAATGGTTCGACGCTCGTGTTTCGGCCGCACGAACTCCGAGGCTTGGAAGAGACCTCATCTGAAAGGTGGATTCACAACGATCGAGTGCGTCGAACGTCAGCCCACGAGCTCAAACTTAAGGGTTCAAAAGTTCTGCCGAAATCACTGACAGTCGCCGCTCGGCCGCACGAAGTCTGAGAGGCTTGGAAGAGACGTCATCTGAAAGGAGGTTTCACAACGATCGAGTGTGTCGAACGTCAGCCCACAAGCTCAAACTTAAGGGTTCAAAGGTTCTGCCGAAATCACATCGGTCGTCATGTTACAATTTAGACAATAAAGGCCTACTACTAGAGCGAAACGGAATGCTTCGATGCTCGTGTTTCGGCCGGACGACCTCCGAGAGGCTTGGAAGAGACCTCATCTGAAAGGTGGATTCACAACTATCGAGTGTGTCGAATGTCAGCCGACTAGCTCAAATTTAAGGGTTCAAAAGTTCTGCCGAAATCACAAAGGTCGTCATGTTACAATTTAGTCAATATAGGCCTACTACTGGAGCGAAAAGGAATGCTTCGACGCTCGTGTTTCAGCCGCACGACCTCTGAGAGGCTTGGAAGAGACCTCATCTGAAAGGTGGATTCACAACGATCGAGGGTGTCGAACGTCAGCCCACAAGCTCAAACTTAAGGGTTCAAAGGTTTTGCCGATATCACATAGGTTGTCATGTTACAATTTAGTCAATAAAGGCCTACTCCTGGAGCGAAACTGAATGCTTTGACAGTCGCTGCTCGTCCGCACGAAGTCCGACAGGCTTGGAAGAGACCTCATCTGAAATGTGGATTCACAACGAATGAGTGTGTTGAACGTCAGCCCACAAGCTCAAACTTAAGGGTTCAAAATTTCTACCGAAATCACATAGGTCGTCATGTTACAATTTCGTCAATAAAGGCCTCCTACTGGAGCGAAACGGAATGCTTCAACGGTCGTGTTTCAGCCGCACGACCTCTGAGAGGCTTGGAAAAGACGTCATCTGAAAGGTGGATTCAAAACTATCGAGTGTGTCGAATGTCAGCCTACCAGCTCAAACTTAAGGGTTCAAAAGTTCTGCCGAAATCACATAGGTCGTCATGTTACAAATTCGTCAATATAGGCCTAGTATTGGAGCGAAACGGAATGCTTCGATGCTCGTGTTTCGGCCGCACGACCTCCGAGAGGTTTGGAAGAGACATCATCTGAAAGGTGGGTTCAAAACGATCGAGTGTGTCTAATGTCAGTCGACTAGCTCAAACTTAAAGGTTAAAAAGTTCTGCTGAAATCATATCGGTCGTCATGTTACAATTTAGACAATAAAGGGCTACGACTGGAGCGAAACGGAATGCTTCGACGCTTGTGTTTCGGCCGCACCACCTCCGAGAGGCTTGGAAGAGAACTCATCTGAAAGGTGGATTCACAACGATCGAGTGTGTCGAACATCAGCCCACAATCTCAAACTTAAGGGTTCAAAGGTTCTGCCGAAATCACATAGGTCGTCATGTTACAATTTAGTCAATAAAGGCCTACTGTTGGAGCGAAACGGAATGCTTCGAAGCTCGTGTTTCGGCTGCACGAACTCCGAGAGGATTGGAAGAGACCTCATCTGAAAGGTGGATTCACAACGATCGAGTGTGTCGAACATCAGCCCACAATCTCAAACTTAAGGGTTCAAAAGTTCTGCCGAAATCACATAGGTCGTCATGTTACAATTTAGTCAATAAAGGCCTACGACTGGAGCGAAACGGAATGCTTCGACGCTCGTGTTTCGGCCGCACGACCTCCGAGAGGATTGGAAGAGACCTCATTTGAAAGGTGGATTCAAAACGATCGAGTGCGTCGAACGTCAGCCCACGAGCTCAAACTTAAGGGTTCAAAAGTTCTGCCGAAATCACATAGGTCGTCATGTTACAAATTAGTCAATGTAGGCCTACTACTGGAGCGAAACGGAATGCTTCGATGCTCGTGTTTCGGCCGCACGACCTACGAGAGGCTTGGAAGAGACCTCATTTGAAAGGTGGATTCAAAACGATCGAGTGTGTCGAATGTCAGCCGACTAGCTCAAACTTAAGGGTTCAAAAGTTCTGCCGAAATCACATAGGTCGTCATGTTACAATTTAGTCAATATAGGCCTACTACTGGAGCGAAACGGAATGCTTCGAAGCTCGTGTTTCGGCTGCACGAACTCCGAGAGGATTGGAAGAGACCTCATCTGAAAGGTGGATTCACAACGATCGAGTGTGTCGAACGTCAGCCCACAAGCTCAAATTTAAGGGTTCAAAAGTTCTGCCGCAATCACATAGGTCGTCATGTTCCAAATTACTCAATAAAGGCCTACTACTGGAGCGAAACTGAATGCTTCGATAGTCGCCGCTCGGCCGCACGAAGTCTGAGAGGCTTGGAAGAGACGTCATCTGAAAGGTGGTTTCACAACGATCGAGTGTGTCGAACGTCAGCCCACAAGCTCAAACGTAAGGGTTCAAAAGTTCTGCCGAAATCACATCGGTCGTCATGTTACAATTTAGACAATAAAGGCCTACTACTGGAGCGAAACGGAATGCTTCGATGCTCATGTGTCGGCCGCACGACCTACGAGAGGATTGGAAGAGACCTCATTTGAGAGGTGGATTCACAACGATCGAGTGTGTCGAACATCAGCCCACAATCTCAAACTTAAGGGTTCAAAGGTTCTGCCGAAATCACATAGGTCGTCATGTTACAATTTAGTCAATAAAGGCCTACTGTTGGAGCGAAACGGAATGCTTCGAAGCTCGTGTTTCGGCTGCACGAACTCCGAGAGGATTGGAAGAGACCTCATCTGAAAGGTGGATTCACAACGATCGAGTGTGTCGAACATCAGCCCACAATCTCAAACTTAAGGGTTCAAAAGTTCTGCCGAAATCACATAGGTCGTCATGTTACAATTTAGTCAATAAAGGCCAACTACTGGAGCGAAACGGAATGCTTCGACGCTCGTGTTTCGGCCGCACGACCTCCGAGAGGCTTGGAAAAGACGTCATCTGAAAGGTGGATTCACAACGATCGAGTGTGTCGAACATCAGCCCACAATCTCAAACTTAAGGGTTCAAAGGTTCTGCCGAAATCACATAGGTCGTCATGTTACAATTTAGTCAATAAAGGCCTACTGTTGGAGTGAAACGGAATGCTTCGAAGCTCGTGTTTCGGCTGCACGAACTCCGAGAGGATTGGAAGAGACCTCATCTGAAAGGTGGATTCACAACGATCGAGTGTGTCGAACATCAACCCACAATCTCAAACTTAAGGGTTCAAAAGTTCTGCCGAAATCACATAGGTCGTCATGTTACAATTTAGTCAATAAAGGCCAACTACTCGAGCGAAACGGAATGCTTCGACGCTCGTGTTTCGGCCGCACGACCTCCGAGAGGCTTGGAAAAGACGTCATCTGAAAGGTGGATTCACAACGATCGAGTGTGTCGAACATCAAACCACAATCTCAAACTTAAGGGTTCAAAGGTTCTTCCGAAATCACATAGGTGGTCATGTTTCAATTTAGTCAATAAAGGCCTACTACTGGAGCGAAACGGAATGCCTCGACGCTCGTGTTTCAGCCGCACGACTTCCGAGAGGCTTGGAAGAGATCTCATCTGACAGGTGGATTCAAAACGATCGAGTGTGTCGAATGTCAGCCGACTAGCTCAAACTTAAGGGTTCAAAAGTTCTGCCGAAATCACATAGGTCGTCATGTTACAATTTAGTCAATATAGGCCTACTACTGGAGCGAAACGGAATGCGTCGACGCTCGTGTTTCGGCCACACGACCTCCGAGAGGCTTGGAAGAGACCTCATCTGAAAGGTGGATTCACAACGATCGAGTGTGTCGAACGTCAGCCCACTAGCTCAAACTTAAGTGTTCAAAAGCTCTGCCGAAATCATATCGGTCGTCATGTTACAATTTAGTCAATAAAGGCCTCCTACTGGAGCGAAACGGAATGCTTCGACGCTCGTGTTTCAGCCGCACGACCTCCGAGAAGCTTGGAAAAGACGTCATCTGAAAGGTGGATTCAAAACGATCGAGTGTGTCGAAGGTCAGCCTACTAGCTCAAACTTAAGGGTTCTAAAGTTCTGCCGAAATCACATAGGTCGACATGTTACAATTTAGTCAATAAAGGCCTACGACTGGAGCGAAACGGAATGCTTCGAAGCTTGTGTTTCGGCCGCACGACCTCTGAGAGGCTTGGAAGAGACCTCATCTGAAAGGTGGATTCAAAACGATCGAGTGTGTCTAATGTCAGTCGACTAGCTCAAACTTAAAGGTTCAAAAGTTCTGCCGAAATCACATAGGTCGTCATGTTACAAATTCGTCAATATAGGCCTAGTATTGGAGCGAAACGGAATGCTTCGATGCTCGTGTTTCGGCCGCACGACCTCCGAGAGGTTTGGAAGAGACATCATCTGAAAGGTGGATTCAAAACGATCGAGTGTGTCTAATGTCAGTCGACTAGCTCAAACTTAAAGGTTAAAAAGTTCTGCTGAAATCATATCGGTCGTCATGTTACAATTTAGTCAATAAAGGGCTACGACTTGAGCGAAACGGAATGCTTCGACGCTTGTGTTTCGGCCGCACCACCTCCGAGAGGCTTGGAAGAGAACTCATCTGAAAGGTGGATTCACAACGATCGAGTGTGTCGAACGTCAGCCCACAAGCTCAAACTTAAGGGTTCAAAGGTTCTGCCGAAATCACATCGGTCGTCATGTTACAATTTAGTCAATAAAGGACTACTACTGGAGCGAAACGGAATGCTTCGACGCTTGTGTTTCGGCCGCACGACCTCCGAGAGGCTTGGAAGAGACCTCATCTGAAAGGTGGATTCAAACCGATCGAGTGTGTCGAATGTCAGTCGACTAGCTCAAACTTAAGGGTTCAAAAGTTCTGCCGAAATCACATAGGTCGTCATGTTACAATTTAGTCAATAAAGGCCAACTACTGGAGCGAAACGGAATGCTTCGACGCTCGTGTTTCGGCCGCACGACCTCCGAGAGGCTTGGAAAAGACGTCATCTGAAAGGTGGATTAACAACGATCGAGTGTGTCGAACGTCAGCCCACAATCTCAAACTTAAGGGTTCAAAAGTTCTGCCGAAATCACATAGGTCGTCATGTTACAATTTAGTCAATAAAGGCCTACGACTGGAGCGAAACGGAATGCTTCGACGCTTGTGTTTCGGCCGCACCACCTCCGAGAGGCTTGGAAGAGAACTCATCTGAAAGGTGGATTCACAACGATCGAGTGTGTCGAAGGTCAGCCTACTAGCTCAAACTTAAAGGTTCAAAAGTTCTGCCGAAATCACATAGGTCGTCATGTTACAATTTAGTCAAAAAAGGCCTACTACTGGAGCAAAACGGAATGCTTCGACGCTCGTGTTTCGGCCGCACGACCTCCGAGAGGCTTGGAAAATATGTCATCTGAAAGGTGGATTCACAACGATCGAGTGTGTCGAACATCAGCCCACAATCTCAAACTTAAGGGTTCAAAAGTTCTGCCGAAATCACATAGGTCGTCATGTTACAATTTAGTCAATAAAGGCCTACGACTGGAGCGAAACGGAATGCTTCGACGCTCGTGTTTCAGCCGCACCACCTCCGAGAGGATTGGAAGAGACCTCATCTGAAAGGTGGATTCAAAACGATCGAGTGCGTCGAACGTCAGCCCACGAGCTCAAACGTAAGGGTTCAAAAGTTCTGACGAAATCACATAGGTCGTCATGTTACAAATTAGTCAATGTAGGCCTACTACTGGAGCGAAACGGAATGCTTCGATGCTCGTGTTTCGGCCGCACGACCTACGAGAGGCTTGGAAGAGACCTCATTTGAAAGGTGGATTCAAAACGATCGAGTGTGTCGAATGTCAGCCAACTATCTCAAATTTAAGGGTTCAAAAGTTCTGCCGAAATCACATAGGTGGTCATGTTTCAATTTAGTCAATAAAGGCCTACTACTGGAGCGAAACTGAATGCTTCGACGCTCGTGTTTCAGCCGCACGACCTCCGAGAGGCTTGGAAGAGACCTCATCTGAAAGGTGGATTCAAAACGATCGAGTGTGTCGAATGTCAGTCTACTAGCTCAAACTTAAAGGTTCAAAAGTTATGCCGAAATCAAATAGGTTGTCATGTTACAATTTAGTCAATAAAGGCCTCCTACTGGAGCGAAACGGAAGTCTTCGATGCTCGTGTTTCGGCCGCACGACCTCCGAGCAGCTTGGAAAAGACGTCATCTGAAAGGGGGTTTCACAACGATCGAGCGTGTCGAACGTCAGCCCACGAGCTTAAACTTAAGGGTTCAAAATTTCTACCGAAATCACATAGGTCGTCATGTTACAATTTTGTCAATAAAGGCCTCCTACTGGAGCGAAACGGAATGCTTCGATGCTCGTGTTTCGGCCGCACGAAATCCGAGAGGCTTGGAAGAGACCTCATTTGAAAGGTGGATTCACAATGATCGAGTGTGTCGAACGTCAGCCCACAAGCTCAAACTTAAGGGTTCAAAAGTTCTGCCGAAATCACATAAGTCGTCATGTTCCAAATTACTCAATAAAGGCCTACTACTGGAGCGAAACTGAATGCTTTGATAGTCGCCGCTCGGCCGCACGAAGTCTGAGAGGCTTGGAAGAGACGTCATCTGAAAGGTGGTTTCACAACGATCGAGTGTGTCGAACGTCAGCCCACAAGCTCAAACTTAAGGGTTCAAAAGTTCTGCCGAAATCACATCGGTCGTCATGTTACAATTTAGACAATAAAGGCCTACTACTGGAGCGAAACGGAATGCTTCGATGCTCATGTTTCGGCCGCACGACCTACGAGAGGCTTGGAAGAGACCTCATCTGACAGGTGGATTCAAAACGATCGAGTGTGTCGAATGTCAGCAGACTAGCTCAAACTTAAGGGTTCAAAAGTTCTGCCGAAATCACATAGGTCGTCATGTTACAATTTAGTCAATAAAGGCCTATGACTGGAGCGAAACGGAATGCTTCGACGCTCGTGTTTCAGCAGCACGACCTCCGAGAGGCTTGGAAGAGATCTCATCTGAAAGGTGGATTCAAAACGATCGAGTGTGTCCAATGTCAGTCGACTAGCTCTAACGTAAAGGTTCGAAAGTTCTGCCTAAATCACATAGGTCGTCATGTTACAATATAGTCAATAAAGGCCTAGTATTGGAGCGAAACGGAATTGTTCGAAGCTCGTGTTTCGGCTGCACGAACTCCGAGAGGATTGGAAGAGACCTCATCTGAAAGGTGGATTCACAACAATCGAGTGTGTCGAACGTCAGCCCACAATCTCAAACTTAAGGGTTCAAAAGTTCTGCCGAAATCACATAGGTCGTCATGTTACAATTTAGTCAATAAAGGCCAGCTACTGGAGCGAAACGGAATGTTTCGACGCTCGTGTTTCGGCCGCACGACCTCCGAGAGGCTTGGAAAAGACGTCATCTGAAAGGTGGATTCAAAACGATCGAGTGTGTCGAACGTCAGCCCACAATCTCAAACGTAAGGGTTCAAAACTACTGCCGAAATCACATAGGTCGTCATTTTTACATTTAGTCAATAAAGGCCTACTCCTGGAGCGCAACGGAATGCTTCGATGCTCGTGTTTCGGCCGCACGAACTCCGAGAGGATTGGAAGAGACCTCATCTGAAAGGTGGATTCAAAACGATCGAGTGCGTCGAACGTCAGCCCACGAGCTCAAACATAAGGGTTCAAAAGTTCTGCCGAAATCACATAGGTCGTCATGTTTCAATTTAGTCAATAAAGGCCTACTACTGGAGCGAAACGGAATGCTTCGACGCTCGTGTTTCGGCCGCACGACCTCCGAGAGGCTTGGAAAAGACGTCATCTGAAAGGTGGATTCACAACGATCGAGTGTGTCGAACGTCAGCCCACTAGCTCAAACTTAAGGGTTCGAAAGTTCTGCCGAAATCACATAGGTAGTCATGTTACAATTTAGTCAATAAAGGCCTACGACTGGAGCGAAACGGAATGCTTCGACGCTCGTGTTTCAGCCGCACGACCTCCGAGAGGATTGGAAGAGACCTCATTTGAAAGGTGGATTCAAAACGATCGAGTCTGTCGAACGTCAGCCCACTAGCTCAAACTTAAGGGTTCAAAAGTTATGCCTAAATCACATAGGTCGTCATGTTACAATTTAGTCAATAAAGGCCTCCTACTGGAGCGAAACGGAATGCTTCGATGTTCGTGTTTCGGCCGCACGACCTCCGAGAAGCTTGGAAAAGACGTCATCTGAAAGGTGGATTCAAAACGATCGAGTGTGTCGAAGGTCAGCCTACTAGCTCAAACTTAAGGGTTCTAAAGTTCTGCCGAAACCACATAGGTCGACATGTTACAATTTAGTCAAAAAAGGCCTACTATTGGAGCGAAACGGAATGCTTCGAAGCTCGTGTTTCGGCTGCACGAACTCCGAGAGGATTGGAAGAGACCTCATCTGAAAGGTGGATTCACAATGATCGAGTGTGTCGAACGTCAGCCCATAATCTCAAACTTAAGGGTTCAAAAGTTCTGCCGAAATCACATAGGTCGTCATGTTACAATTTAGTCAATAAAGGCCAACTACTGGAGCGAAAAGGAATGCTTCGACGCTCGTGTTTCGGCCGCACGACCTACGAGAGGCTTGGAAGAGACCTCATCTGAAAGGTGGATTCACAATGATCGAGTGTGTCGAACGTCAGCCCACTAGCTCAAACTTAAGGGTTCAAAAGCTCTGCCGAAATCATATTTGTCGTCATGTTACAATTTAGTCAATAAAGGACTACTACTGGAGCGAAACGGAATGCTTCGATACTTGTGTTTCGGCCGCACGACCTCCGAGAGGCTTGGAAGAGACCTCATCTGAAAGGTGGATTCACAACGATCAAGTGTGCCGAACGTCAGCCCACAAGCTCAAACTTAAGGGTTCAAAGGTTCTGCCGTAATCACATAGGTCGTCATGTTACAATTTAGTCAATAAAGGCCTTCTATTGGAGCGCAACGGAATGCTTCGACGCTCGTGTTTCGGCCGCACGAACTCCGAGAGGATTGGAAGAGACCTCATCTGAAAGGTGGATTCACAACGATCGAGTGCGTCGAATGTCAGCCCACTAGCTCAAACTTAAGGGTTCAAAAGGTCTGCCAAAATCACACAGGTAGTCATGTTTCAATTTAGTCAATAAAGGCCTACTACTGGAGCGAAACGGAATGCTTCGAAGCTCGTGTTTCGGCTGCACGAACTCCGAGAGGATTGGAAGATACTTTATTTGAAAGGTGGATTCAAAACGATCGAGTGCGTCGAACGTCAGCCCACGAGCTCAAACATAAGGGTTCAAAAGTTCTGCCGAAATCACATAGGTCGCCATGTTACAATTTAGTCAATATAGGCCTACTACTGGAGTGAAATGGAATGCTTCGACACTCGTGTTTCGGCCGCACGACCTCCGAGAGGCTTGGAAGAGACCTCATCTGAAAGGTGGATTCACAACGATCGAGTGTGTCGAACGTCAGCCCATAATCTCAAACTTAAGGGTTCAAAAGTTCTGCCGAAATCACATAGGTCGTCATGTTACAATTTAGTCAATAAAGGCCTACTGTTGGAGCGAAACGGAACGCTTCGAAGCTCGTGTTTCGGCTGCACGAACTCCGAGAGGATTGGAAGAGACCTCATCTGAAAGGTGGATTCACAACGATCGAGTGTGTCGAACATCAGCCCACAATCTCAAACTTAAGGGTTCAAAAGTTCTGCCGAAATCACATAGGTCGTCATGTTACAATTTAGTCAATAAAGGCCTACGACTGGAGCGAAACGTAATGCTTCGACGCTCGTGTTTCAGCCGCACGACCTCCGAGAGGATTGGAAGAGACCTCATTTGAAAGGTGGATTCAAAACGATCGAGTGCGTCGAACGTCAGCCCACGAGCTCAAACTTAAGGGTTCAAAAGTTCTGCCGAAATCACATAGGTCGTCATGTTACAAATTAGTCAATGTAGGCCTACTACTGGAGCGAAACGGAATGCTTCGATGCTCGTGTTTCGGCCGCACGACCTACGAGAGGCTTGGAAGAGACCTCATTTGAAAGGTGGATTCAAAACGATCGAGTGTGTCGAATGTCAGCCGACTAGCTCAAACTTAAGGGTTCAAAAGTTCTGTCGAAATCACATAGGTCGTCATGTTACAATTTAGTCAATATTGGCCTACTACTGGAGCGAAACGGAATGCTTCGACGCTCGTGTTTCGGCCGCATGACCTCCGAGAGGCTTGGAAGAGACCTCATCTGAAAGGTGGATTCAAAACGATCGAGTGTGTCGAATGTCAGCCGACTAGCTCAAACTTAAGGGTTCAAAAGTTCTGCCGAAATCACATAGGTCGTCATGTTACAATTTAGTCAATATAGGCCTACTACTGGAGCGAAACGGAATGCGTCGACGCTCGTGTTTCGGCCACACGACCTCCGAGAGGCTTGGAAGAGACCTCATCTGAAAGGTGGATTCACAACGATCGAGTGTGTCGAACGTCAGCCCACTAGCTCAAACTTAAGTGTTCAAAAGCTCTGCCGAAATCATATCGGTCGTCATGTTACAATTTAGTCAATAAAGGCCTCCTACTGGAGCGAAACGGAATGCTTCGACGCTCGTGTTTCAGCCGCACGACCTCCGAGAAGCTTGGAAAAGACGTCATCTGAAAGTTGGATTCAAAACGATCGAGTGTGTCGAAGGTCAGCCTACTAGCTCAAACTTAAGGGTTCTAAAGTTCTGCCGAAATCACATAGGTCGACATGTTACAATTTAGTCAATAAAGGCCTACGACTGAAGCGAAACGGAATGCTTCGAAGCTTGTGTTTCGGCCGCACGACCTCTGAGAGGCTTGGAAGAGACCTCATCTGAAAGGTGGATTCAAAACGATCGAGTGTGTCGAATGTCAGTCGACTAGCTCAAACTTAAAGGTTCAAAAGTTCTGCCTAAATCACATAGGTCATCATGTTACAATTTAGTCAATAAAGGCCTACTCCTGGAGCGAAACGGAATGGTTCGACGCTCGTGTTTCGGCCGCACGAACTCCGAGGCTTGGAAGAGACCTCATCTGAAAGGTGGATTCACAACGATCGAGTGCGTCGAACGTCAGCCCACGAGCTCAAACTTAAGGGTTCAAAAGTTCTGCCGAAATCACTGACAGTCGCCGCTCGGCCGCACGAAGTCTGAGAGGCTTGGAAGAGACGTCATCTGAAAGGAGGTTTCACAATGATCGAGTGTGTCGAACGTCAGCCCACAAGCTCAAACTTAAGGGTTCAAAGGTTCTGCCGAAATCACATCAGTCGTCATGTTACAATTTAGACAATAAAGGCCTACTACTGGAGCGAAACGGAATGCTTCGATGCTCGTGTTTCGGCCGGACGACCTCCGAGAGGCTTGGAAGAGACCTCATCTGAAAGGTGGATTCACAACTATCGAGTGTGTCGAATGTCAGCCGACTAGCTCAAATTTAAGGGTTCAAAAGTTCTGCCGAAATCACAAAGGTCGTCATGTTACAATTTAGTCAATATAGGCCTACTACTGGAGCGAAAAGGAATGCTTCGACGCTCGTGTTTCAGCCGCACGACCTCTGAGAGGCTTGGAAGAGACCTCATCTGAAAGGTGGATTCACAACGATCGAGGGTGTCGAACGTCAGCCCACAAGCTCAAACTTAAGGGTTCAAAGGTTTTGCCGATATCACATAGGTTGTCATGTTACAATTTAGTCAATAAAGGCCTACTCCTGGAGCGAAACTGAATGCTTTGACAGTCGCTGCTCGTCCGCACGAAGTCCGACAGGCTTGGAAGAGACCTCATCTGAAATGTGGATTCACAACGAATGACTGTGTTGAACGTCAGCCCACAAGCTCAAACTTAAGGGTTCAAAATTTCTACCGAAATCACATAGGTCGTCATGTTACAATTTCGTCAATAAAGGCCTCCTACTGGAGCGAAACGGAATGCTTCAACGGTCGTGTTTCAGCCGCACGACCTCCGAGAGGCTTGGAAAAGACGTCATCTGAAAGGTGGATTCAAAACTATCGAGTTTGTCGAATGTCAGCCTACCAGCTCAAACTTAAGGGTTCAAAAGTTCTGCCGAAATCACATAGGTCGTCATGTTACAAATTCGTCAATATAGGCCTAGTATTGGAGCGAAACGGAATGCTTCGATGCTCGTGTTTCGGCCGCACGACCTCCGAGAGGTTTGGAAGAGACATCATCTGAAAGGTGGGTTCAAAACGATCGAGTGTGTCTAATGTCAGTCGACTAGCTCAAACTTAAAGGTTAAAAAGTTCTGCTGAAATCATATCGGTCGTCATGTTACAATTTAGTCAATAAAGGGCTACGACTGGAGCGAAACGGAATGCTTCGACGCTTGTGTTTCGGCCGCACCACCTCCGAGAGGCTTGGAAGAGAACTCATCTGAAAGGTGGATTCACAACGATCGAGTGTGTCGAACATCAGCCCACAATCTCAAACTTAAGGGTTCAAAGGTTCTGCCGAAATCACATAGGTCGTCATGTTACAATTTAGTCAATAAAGGCCTACTGTTGGAGCGAAACGGAATGCTTCGAAGCTCGTGTTTCGGCTGCACGAACTCCGAGAGGATTGGAAGAGACCTCATCTGAAAGGTGGATTCACAACGATCGAGTGTGTCGAACATCAGCCCACAATCTCAAACTTAAGGGTTCAAAAGTTCTGCCGAAATCACATAGGTCGTCATGTTACAATTTAGTCAATAAAGGCCTACGACTGGAGCGAAACGGAATGCTTCGACGCTCGTGTTTCAGCCGCACGACCTCCGAGAGGATTGGAAGAGACCTCATTTGAAAGGTGGATTCAAAACGATCGAGTGCGTCGAACGTCAGCCCACGAGCTCAAACTTAAGGGTTCAAAAGTTCTGCCGAAATCACATAGGTCGTCATGTTACAAATTAGTCAATGTAGGCCTACTACTGGAGCGAAACGGAATGCTTCGATGCTCGTGTTTCGGCCGCACGACCTACGAGAGGCTTGGAAGAGACCTCATTTGAAAGGTGGATTCAAAACGATCGAGTGTGTCGAATGTCAGCCGACTAGCTCAAACTTAAGGGTTCAAAAGTTCTGCCGAAATCACATAGGTCGTCATGTTACAATTTAGTCAATATAGGCCTACTACTGGAGCGAAACGGAATGCTTCGAAGCTCGTGTTTCGGCTGCACGAACTCCGAGAGGATTGGAAGAGACCTCATCTGAAAGGTGGATTCACAACGATCGAGTGTGTCGAACGTCAGCCCACAAGCTCAAATTTAAGGGTTCAAAAGTTCTGCCGCAATCACATAGGTCGTCATGTTCCAAATTACTCAATAAAGGCCTACTACTGGAGCGAAACTGAATGCTTCGATAGTCGCCGCTCGGCCGCACGAAGCCTGAGAGGCTTGGAAGAGACGTCATCTGAAAGGTGGTTTCACAACGATCGAGTGTGTCGAACGTCAGCCCACAAGCTCAAACGTAAGGGTTCAAAAGTTCTGCCGAAATCACATCGGTCGTCATGTTACAATTTAGACAATAAAGGCCTACTACTGGAGCGAAACCGAATGCTTCGATGCTCATGTGTCGGCCGCACGACCTACGAGAGGATTGGAAGAGACCTCATTTGAGAGGTGGATTCACAACGATCGAGTGTGTCGAACATCAGCCCACAATCTCAAACTTAAGGGTTCAAAGGTTCTGCCGAAATCACATAGGTCGTCATGTTACAATTTAGTCAATAAAGGCCTACTGTTGGAGCGAAACGGAATGCTTCGAAGCTCGTGTTTCGGCTGCACGAACTCCGAGAGGATTGGAAGAGACCTCATCTGAAAGGTGGATTCACAACGATCGAGTGTGTCGAACATCAGCCCACAATCTCAAACTTAAGGGTTCAAAAGTTCTGCCGAAATCACATAGGTCGTCATGTTACAATTTAGTCAATAAAGGCCAACTACTGGAGCGAAACGGAATGCTTCGACGCTCGTGTTTCGGCCGCACGACCTCCGAGAGGCTTGGAAAAGACGTCATCTGAAAGGTGGATTCACAACGATCGAGTGTGTCGAACATCAGCCCACAATCTCAAACTTAAGGGTTCAAAGGTTCTGCCGAAATCACATAGGTCGTCATGTTACAATTTAGTCAATAAAGGCCTACTGTTGGAGTGAAACGGAATGCTTCGAAGCTCGTGTTTCGGCTGCACGAACTCCGAGAGGATTGGAAGAGACCTCATCTGAAAGGTGGATTCACAACGATCGAGTGTGTCGAACATCAACCCACAATCTCAAACTTAAGGGTTCAAAAGTTCTGCCGAAATCACATAGGTCGTCATGTTACAATTTAGTCAATAAAGGCCAACTACTCGAGCGAAACGGAATGCTTCGACGCTCGTGTTTCGGCCGCACGACCTCCGAGAGGCTTGGAAAAGACGTCATCTGAAAGGTGGATTCACAACGATCGAGTGTGTCGAACATCAAACCACAATCTCAAACTTAAGGGTTCAAAGGTTCTTCCGAAATCACATAGGTGGTCATGTTTCAATTTAGTCAATAAAGGCCTACTACTGGAGCGAAACGGAATGCCTCGACGCTCGTGTTTCAGCCGCACGACTTCCGAGAGGCTTGGAAGAGATCTCATCTGACAGGTGGATTCAAAACGATCGAGTGTGTCGAATGTCAGCCGACTAGCTCAAACTTAAGGGTTCAAAAGTTCTGCCGAAATCACATAGGTCGTCATGTTACAATTTAGTCAATATAGGCCTACTACTGGAGCGAAACGGAATGCGTCGACGCTCGTGTTTCGGCCACACGACCTCCGAGAGGCTTGGAAGAGACCTCATCTGAAAGGTGGATTCACAACGATCGAGTGTGTCGAACGTCAGCCCACTAGCTCAAACTTAAGTGTTCAAAAGCTCTGCCGAAATCATATCGGTCGTCATGTTACAATTTAGTCAATAAAGGCCTCCTACTGGAGCGAAACGGAATGCTTCGACGCTCGTGTTTCAGCCGCACGACCTCCGAGAAGCTTGGAAAAGACGTCATCTGAAAGGTGGATTCAAAACGATCGAGTGTGTCGAAGGTCAGCCTACTAGCTCAAACTTAAGGGTTCTAAAGTTCTGCCGAAATCACATAGGTCGACATGTTACAATTTAGTCAATAAAGGCCTACGACTGGAACGAAACGGAATGCTTCGAAGCTTGTGTTTCGGCCGCACGACCTCTGAGAGGCTTGGAAGAGACCTCATCTGAAAGGTGGATTCAAAACGATCGAGTGTGTCTAATGTCAGTCGACTAGCTCAAACTTAAAGGTTCAAAAGTTCTGCCGAAATCACATAGGTCGTCATGTTACAAATTCGTCAATATAGGCCTAGTATTGGAGCGAAACGGAATGCTTCGATGCTCGTGTTTCGGCCGCACGACCTCCGAGAGGTTTGGAAGAGACATCATCTGAAAGGTGGATTCAAAACGATCGAGTGTGTCTAATGTCAGTCGACTAGCTCAAACTTAAAGGTTAAAAAGTTCTGCTGATATCATATCGGTCGTCATGTTACAATTTAGTCAATAAAGGGCTACGACTTGAGCGAAACGGAATGCTTCGACGCTTGTGTTTCGGCCGCACCACCTCCGAGAGGCTTGGAAGAGAACTCATCTGAAAGGTGGATTCACAACGATCGAGTGTGTCGAACGTCAGCCCACAAGCTCAAACTTAAGGGTTCAAAGGTTCTGCCGAAATCACATCGGTCGTCATGTTACAATTTAGTCAATAAAGGACTACTACTGGAGCGAAACGGAATGCTTCGACGCTTGTGTTTCGGCCGCACGACCTCCGAGAGGCTTGGAAGAGACCTCATCTGAAAGGTGGATTCAAACCGATCGAGTGTGTCGAATGTCAGTCGACGAGCTCAAACTTAAGGGTTCAAAAGTTCTGCCGAAATCACATAGGTCGTCATGTTACAATTTAGTCAATAAAGGCCTACGACTGGAGCGAAACGGAATGCTTCGACGCTTGTGTTTCGGCCGCACCACCTCCGAGAGGCTTGGAAGAGAACTCATCTGAAAGGTGGATTCACAACGATCGAGTGTGTCGAAGGTCAGCCTACTAGCTCAAACTTAAAGGTTCAAAAGTTCTGCCGAAATCACATAGGTCGTCATGTTACAATTTAGTCAAAAAAGGCCTACTACTGGAGCAAAACGGAATGCTTCGACGCTCGTGTTTCGGCCGCACGACCTCCGAGAGGCTTGGAAAATATGTCATCTGAAAGGTGGATTCACAACGATCGAGTGTGTCGAACATCAGCCCACAATCTCAAACTTAAGGGTTCAAAAGTTCTGCCGAAATCACATAGGTCGTCATGTTACAATTTAGTCAATAAAGGCCTACGACTGGAGCGAAACGGAATGCTTCGACGCTCGTGTTTCAGCCGCACCACCTCCGAGAGGATTGGAAGAGACCTCATCTGAAAGGTGGATTCAAAACGATCGAGTGCGTCGAACGTCAGCCCACGAGCTCAAACGTAAGGGTTCAAAAGTTCTGACGAAATCACATAGGTCGTCATGTTACAAATTAGTCAATGTAGGCCTACTACTGGAGCGAAACGGAATGCTTCGATGCTCGTGTTTCGGCCGCACGACCTACGAGAGGCTTGGAAGAGACCTCATTTGAAAGGTGGATTCAAAACGATCGAGTGTGTCGAATGTCAGCCAACTATCTCAAATTTAAGGGTTCAAAAGTTCTGCCGAAATCACATAGGTGGTCATGTTTCAATTTAGTCAATAAAGGCCTACTACTGGAGCGAAACTGAATGCTTCGACGCTCGTGTTTCAGCCGCACGACCTCCGAGAGGCTTGGAAGAGACCTCATCTGAAAGGTGGATTCAAAACGATCGAGTGTGTCGAATGTCAGTCTACTAGCTCAAACTTAAAGGTTCAAAAGTTATGCCGAAATCAAATAGGTTGTCATGTTACAATTTAGTCAATAAAGGCCTCCTACTGGAGCGAAACGGAAGTCTTCGATGCTCGTGTTTCGGCCGCACGACCTCCGAGCAGCTTGGAAAAGACGTCATCTGAAAGGGGGTTTCACAACGATCGAGCGTGTCGAACGTCAGCCCACGAGCTTAAACTTAAGGGTTCAAAATTTCTACCGAAATCACATAGGTCGTCATGTTACAATTTTGTCAATAAAGGCCTCCTACTGGAGCGAAACGGAATGCTTCGATGCTCGTGTTTCGGCCGCACGAAATCCGAGAGGCTTGGAAGAGACCTCATTTGAAAGGTGGATTCACAATGATCGAGTGTGTCGAACGTCAGCCCACAAGCTCAAACTTAAGGGTTCAAAAGTTCTGCCGAAATCACATAAGTCGTCATGTTCCAAATTACTCAATAAAGGCCTACTACTGGAGCGAAACTGAATGCTTTGATAGTCGCCGCTCGGCCGCACGAAGTCTGAGAGGCTTGGAAGAGACGTCATCTGAAAGGTGGTTTCACAACGATCGAGTGTGTCGAACGTCAGCCCACAAGCTCAAACTTAAGGGTTCAAAAGTTCTGCCGAAATCACATCGGTCGTCATGTTACAATTTAGACAATAAAGGCCTACTACTTGGAGCGAAACGGAATGCTTCGATGCTCATGTTTCGGCCTGCACGACCTACGAGAGGATTGGAAGAGACCTCATTTGAAAGGTGGATTCAAAACGATCGAGTGTGTCGAATGTCAGCCGACTAGCTCAAACTTAAGGGTTCAAAAGTTCTGCCGAAATCACATAGGTGGTCATGTTTCAATTTAGTCAATAAAGGCCTACTACTGGAGCGAAACGGAATGCCTCGACGCTCGTGTTTCAGCCGCACGACCTTCCGAGAGGCTTGGAAGAGACCTCATCTGACAGGTGGATTCACAACTGATCGAGTGTGTCGAACTGTCAGCCAGACTAGCTCAAACTTAAGGGTTCAAAAGTTCTGCCGAAATCACATAGGTCGTCATGTTACAATTTAGTCAATAAAGGCCTATGACTGGAGCGAAACGGAATGCTTCGAAGCTTGTGTTTCGGCCGCACGACCTCTGAGAGGCTTGGAAGAGAACTCATCTGAAAGGTGGATTCACAACGATCGAGTGTGTCGAACGTCAGCCCACTAGCTCAAACTTAAGGGTTCAAAAGTTCTGCCGAAATCACATAGGTCGTCATGTTTCAATTTAGTCAATAAAGGCCTACTACTGGAGCGAAACGGAATGCTTCGACGCTCGTGTTTCAGCAGCACGACCTCCGAGAGGCTTGGAAGAGACCTCATCTGAAAGGTGGATTCAAAACGATCGAGTGTGTCCAATGTCAGTCGACTAGCTCTAACGTAAAGGTTCAAAAGTTCTGCCTAAATCACATAGGTCGTCATGTTACAATATAGTCAATAAAGGCCTAGTATTGGAGCGAAACGGAATTGTTCGAAGCTCGTGTTTCGGCTGCACGAACTCCGAGAGGATTGGAAGAGACCTCATCTGAAAGGTGGATCCACAACAATCGAGTGTGTCGAACGTCAGCCCACTAGCTCAAACTAAAGGGTTCAAAAGCTCTGCTGAAATCACATAGGTCGTCATGTTACAATTTAGTCAATAAAGGCCAACTACTGGAGCGAAACGGAATGCTTCGACGCTCGTGTTTCGCCCGCACGACCTTCGAGAGGCTTGGAAAAGACGTCATCTAAAAGGTGGATTCACAACGATCGAGTGTGTCGAACATCAGCCCACAATCTCAAACTTAAGGGTTCAAAAGTTCTGCCGAAATCACATAGGTCGTCATGTTACAATTTAGTCAATAAAGGCCAGCTACTGGAGCGAAACGGAATGTTTCGACGCTCGTGTTTCGGCCGCACGACCTCCGAGAGGCTTGGAAAAGACGTCATCTGAAAGGTGGATTCAAAACGATCGAGTGTGTCGAACGTCAGCCCACAATCTCAAACGTAAGGGTTCAAAAGTACTGCCGAAATCACATAGGTCGTCATTTTTACATTTAGTCAATAAAGGCCTACTCCTGGAGCGCAACGGAATGCTTCGATGCTCGTGTTTCGGCCGCACGAACTCCGAGAGGATTGGAAGAGACCTCATCTGAAAGGTGGATTCAAAACGATCGAGTGCGTCGAACGTCAGCCCACGAGCTCAAACATAAGGGTTCAAAAGTTCTGCCGAAATCACATAGGTCGTCATGTTTCAATTTAGTCAATAAAGGCCTACTACTGGAGCGAAACGGAATGCTTCGACGCTCGTGTTTCGGCCGCACGACCTCCGAGAGGCTTGGAAAAGACGTCATCTGAAAGGTGGATTCACAACGATCGAGTGTGTCGAACGTCAGCCCACTAGCTCAAACTTAAGGGTTCGAAAGTTCTGCCGAAATCACATAGGTAGTCATGTTACAATTTAGTCAATAAAGGCCTACGACTGGAGCGAAACGGAATGCTTCGACGCTCGTGTTTCAGCCGCACGACCTCCGAGAGGATTGGAAGAGACCTCATTTGAAAGGTGGATTCAAAACGATCGAGTCTGTCGAACGTCAGCCCACTAGCTCAAACTTAAGGGTTCAAAAGTTATGCCTAAATCACATAGGTCATCATGTTACAATTTAGTCAATAAAGGCCTCCTACTGGAGCGAAACGGAATGCTTCGATGTTCGTGTTTCGGCCGCACGACCTCCGAGAAGCTTGGAAAAGACGTCATCTGAAAGGTGGATTCAAAACGATCGAGTGTGTCGAAGGTCAGCCTACTAGCTCAAACTTAAGGGTTCTAAAGTTCTGCCGAAACCACATAGGTCGACATGTTACAATTTAGTCAAAAAAGGCCTACTATTGGAGCGAAACGGAATGCTTCGAAGCTCGTGTTTCGGCTGCACGAACTCCGAGAGGATTGGAAGAGACCTCATCTGAAAGGTGGATTCACAATGATCGAGTGTGTCGAACGTCAGCCCACTAGCTCAAACTTAAGGGTTCAAAAGCTCTGCCGAAATCATATTTGTCGTCATGTTACAATTTAGTCAATAAAGGACTACTACTGGAGCGAA
Source organism: Phycodurus eques (assembly GCF_024500275.1). Classification (NCBI taxonomy): domain Eukaryota; kingdom Metazoa; phylum Chordata; class Actinopteri; order Syngnathiformes; family Syngnathidae; genus Phycodurus; species Phycodurus eques. Next base: position 24,433 of record NW_026904093.1, on the reverse strand, counting down.
ACGGAATGCTTCGATACTTGTGTTTCGGCCGCACGACCTCCGAGAGGCTTGGAAGAGACCTCATCTGAAAGGTGGATTCACAACGATCAAGTGTGCCGAACGTCAGCCCACAAGCTCAAACTTAAGGGTTCAAAGGTACTGCCGTAATCACATAGGTCGTCATGTTACAATTTAGTCAATAAAGGCCTTCTATTGGAGCGAAACGGAATGCTTCGAAGCTCGTGTTTCGGCTGCACGAACTCCGAGAGGATTGGAAGAGACCTCATCTGAAAGGTGGATTCACAACGATCGAGTGTGTCGAACGTCAGCCCACTAGCTCAAACTTAAGGGTTCAAAAGTTCTGCCGAAATCACATAGGTTGTCATTTTTCAATTTAGTCAATAAAGGCCTACTCCTGGAGCGCAACGGAATGCTTCGACGCTCGTGTTTCGGCCGCACGAACTCCGAGAGGATTGGAAGAGACCTCATCTGAAAGGTGGATTCACAACGATCGAGTGCGTCGAATGTCAGCCCACTAGCTCAAACTTAAGGGTTCAAAAGGTCTGCCAAAATCACACAGGTAGTCATGTTTCAATTTAGTCAATAAAGGCCTACTACTGGAGCGAAACGGAATGCTTCGAAGCTCGTGTTTCGGCTGCACGAACTCCGAGAGGATTGGAAGATACTTTATTTGAAAGGTGGATTCAAAACGATCGAGTGCGTCGAACGTCAGCCCACGAGCTCAAACATAAGGGTTCAAAAGTTCTGCCGAAATCACATAGGTCGCCATGTTACAATTTAGTCAATATAGGCCTACTAGTGGAGTGAAATGGAATGCTTCGACACTCGTGTTTCGGCCGCACGACCTCCGAGAGGCTTGGAAGAGACCTCATCTGAAAGGTGGATTCACAACGATCGAGTGTGTCGAACGTCAGCCCATAATCTCAAACTTAAGGGTTCAAAAGTTCTGCCGAAATCACATAAGTCGTCATGTTACAATTTAGTCAATATAGGCAAACTACTGGAGCGAAAAGGAATGCTTCGAAACTCGTGTTTCGGCTGCACGAACTCCGAGAGGATTGGAAGAGACCTCATCTGAAAGGTGGATTCACAACGATAGAGTGTGTCGAACGTCAGCCCACTAGCTCAAACTGAAGGGTTCAAAAGCTCTGCCAAAATCATATCGGTCGTCATGTTTCAATTTAGTCAATAAAGGCCTACAACTGGAGCGAAACGGAATGCTTCAACGCTCGTGTTTCGGCCGCATGACCTCCGAGAGGCTTGGAAAAGACGTCATCTGAAAGGTGGATTCACAACGATCGAGTGTGTCGAACATCAGCCCACAATCTCAAACTTAAGGGTTCAAAAGTTCTGCCGAAATCACATAGGTCGTCATGTTACAATTTAGTCAATAAAGGCCTACTGTTGGAGCGAAACGGAACGCTTCGAAGCTCGTGTTTCGGCTGCACGAACTCCGAGAGGATTGGAAGAGACCTCATCTGAAAGGTGGATTCACAACGATCGAGTGTGTCGAACATCAGCCCACAATCTCAAACTTAAGGGTTCAAAAGTTCTGCCGAAATCACATAGGTCGTCATGTTACAATTTAGTCAATAAAGGCCTACGACTGGAGCGAAACGTAATGCTTCGACGCTCGTGTTTCAGCCGCACGACCTCCGAGAGGATTGGAAGAGACCTCATTTGAAAGGTGGATTCAAAACGATCGAGTGCGTCGAACGTCAGCCCACGAGCTCAAACTTAAGGGTTCAAAAGTTCTGCCGAAATCACATAGGTCGTCATGTTACAAATTAGTCAATGTAGGCCTACTACTGGAGCGAAACGGAATGCTTCGATGCTCGTGTTTCGGCCGCACGACCTACGAGAGGCTTGGAAGAGACCTCATTTGAAAGGTGGATTCAAAACGATCGAGTGTGTCGAATGTCAGCCGACTAGCTCAAACTTAAGGGTTCAAAAGTTCTGTCGAAATCACATAGGTCGTCATGTTACAATTTAGTCAATATAGGCCTACTACTGGAGCGAAACGGAATGCTTCGACGCTCGTGTTTCGGCCGCATGACCTCCGAGAGGCTTGGAAGAGACCTCATCTGAAAGGTGGATTCACAACGATCGAGTGTGTCGAACGTCAGCCCATAATCTCAAACTTAAGGGTTCAAAAGTTCTGCCGAAATCACATAGGTCGTCATGTTACAAATTATTCAATGTAGGCCTACTACTGGAGCGAAACGGAATGCTTCGAAGCTCGTGTTTCGGCTGCACGAACTCCGAGAGGATTGGAAGAGACCTCATCTGAAAGGTGGATTCACAACGATCGAGTGTGTCGAACGTCAGCCCACAAGCTCAAATTTAAGGGTTCAAAAGTTCTGCCGAAATCACATAGGTCGTCATGTTACAATTTAGACAATAAAGGCCTACTACTGGAGCGAAACGGAATGCTTCGATGCTCATGTGTCGGCCGCACGACCTACGAGAGGATTGGAAGAGACCTCATTTGAGAGGTGGATTCAAAACGATCGAGTGTGTCGAATGTCAGCCGACTAGCTCAAACTTAAGGGTTCAAAAGTTCTGCCGAAATCACATAGGTGGTCATGTTTCAATTTAGTCAATAAAGGCCTACTACTGGAGCGAAACGGAATGCCTCGACGCTCGTGTTTCAGCCGCACGACTTCCGAGAGGCTTGGAAGAGATCTCATCTGACAGGTGGATTCAAAACGATCGAGTGTGTCGAATGTCAGCCGACTAGCTCAAACTTAAGGGTTCAAAAGTTCTGCCGAAATCACATAGGTCGTCATGTTACAATTTAGTCAATAAAGGCCAACTACTGGAGCGAAACGGATTGCTTCGACGCTCGTGTTTCGGCCGCACGACCTCCGAGAGGCTTGGAAGAGACCTCATCTGAAAGGTGGATTCACAACGATCGAGTGTGTCGAACATCAGCCCACAATCTCAAACTTAAGGGTTCAAAGGTTCTGCCGAAATCACATAGGTCGTCATGTTACAATTTAGTAAATAAAGGCCTACTGTTGGAGCGAAACGGAATGCTTCGAAGCTCGTGTTTCGGCTGCACGAACTCCGAGAGGATTGGAAGAGACCTCATCTGAAAGGTGGATTCACAACGATCGAGTGCGTCGAACGTCAGCCCACGAGCTCAAACTTAAGGGTTAAAAAGTTCTGCCGAAATCACATAGGTCGTCATGTTACAAATTAGTCAATGTAGGCCTACTACTGGAGCGAAACGGAATGCTTCGATGCTCGTGTTTCGGCCGCACGACCTCCGAGAGGCTTGGAAGAGACCTCATCTGAAAGGTGGATTCACAACGATCGAGTGTGTCGAACGTCAGCCCACTAGCTCAAACTTAAGGGTTCAAAAGTTCTGCCGAAATCACATAGGTCGACATGTTACAATTTAGTCAATAAAGGCCTACTATTGGAGCGAAACGGAATGCTTCGAAGCTCGTGTTTCGGCTGCACGAACTCCGAGAGGATTGGAAGAGACCTCATCTGAAAGGTGGATTCACAACGATCGAGTGTGTCGAACGTCAGCCCACAAGCTCAAATTTAAGGGTTCAAAAGTTCTGCCGAAATCACATAGGTCGCCATGTTCCAAATTACTCAATAAAGGCCTACTACTGTAGCGAAACTGAATGCTTCGATAGTCGCCGCTCGGCCGCACGAAGTCTGAGAGGCTTGGAAGAGACGTCATCTGAAAGGTGGTTTCACAACGATCGAGTGTGTCGAACGTCAGCCCACAAGCTCAAACTTAAGGGTTCAAAAGTTCTGCCGAAATCACATCGGTCGTCATGTTACAATTTAGACAATAAAGGCCTACTACTGGAGCGAAACGGAATGCTTCGATGCTCATGTGTCGGCCCCACGACCTACGAGAGGATTGAAAGAGACCTCATTTGAGAGGTGGATTCAAAACGATCGAGTGTGTCGAATGTCAGCCGACTAGCTCAAACTTAAGGGTTCAAAAGTTCTGCCGAAATCACATAGGTGGTCATGTTTCAATTTAGTCAATATAGGCCTACTACTGGAGCGAAACGGAATGCCTCGACGCTCGTGTTTCAGCCGCACGACTTCCGAGAGGCTTGGAAGAGATCTCATCTGACAGGTGGATTCAAAACGATCGAGTGTGTCGAATGTCAGCCGACTAGCTCAAACTTAAGGGTTCAAAAGTTCTGCCGAAATCACATAGTTCGTCATGTTACAATTTCGTCAATATTGGCCTACTACTGGAGCGAAACGGAATGCGTCGACGCTCGTGTTTCGGCCACACGACCTCCGAGAGGCTTGGAAGAGACCTCATCTGAAAGGTGGATTCACAACGATCGAGTGTGTCGAACGTCAGCCCACTAGCTCAAACTTAAGTGTTCAAAAGCTCTGCCGAAATCATATCGGTCGTCATGTTACAATTTAGTCAATAAAGGCCTCCTACTGGAGCGAAACGGAATGCTTCGACGCTCGTGTTTCAGCCGCACGACCTCCGAGAAGCTTGGAAAAGACGTCATCTGAAAGTTGGATTCAAAACGATCGAGTGTGTCGAAGGTCAGCCTACTAGCTCAAACTTAAGGGTTCTAAAGTTCTGCCGAAATCACATAGGTCGACATGTTACAATTTAGTAAATAAAGGCCTACGACTGAAGCGAAACGGAATGCTTCGAAGCTTGTGTTTCGGCCGCACGACCTCTGAGAGGCTTGGAAGAGACCTCATCTGAAAGGTGGATTCAAAACGATCGAGTGTGTCGAATGTCAGTCGACTAGCTCAAACTTAAAGGTTCAAAAGTTCTGCCTAAATCACATAGGTCATCATGTTACAATTTAGTCAATAAAGGCCTACTCCTGGAGCGAAACGGAATGGTTCGACGCTCGTGTTTCGGCCGCACGAACTCCGAGGCTTGGAAGAGACCTCATCTGAAAGGTGGATTCACAACGATCGAGTGCGTCGAACGTCAGCCCACGAGCTCAAACTTAAGGGTTCAAAAGTTCTGCCGAAATCACTGACAGTCGCCGCTCGGCCGCACGAAGTCTGAGAGGCTTGGAAGAGACGTCATCTGAAAGGAGGTTTCACAACGATCGAGTGTGTCGAACGTCAGCCCACAAGCTCAAACTTAAGGGTTCAAAGGTTCTGCCGAAATCACATCGGTCGTCATGTTACAATTTAGACAATAAAGGCCTACTACTGGAGCGAAACGGAATGCTTCGATGCTCGTGTTTCGGCCGGACGACCTCCGAGAGGCTTGGAAGAGACCTCATCTGAAAGGTGGATTCACAACTATCGAGTGTGTCGAATGTCAGCCGACTAGCTCAAATTTAAGGGTTCAAAAGTTCTGCCGAAATCACAAAGGTCGTCATGTTACAATTTAGTCAATATTGGCCTACTACTGGAGCGAAAAGGAATGCTTCGACGCTCGTGTTTCAGCCGCACGACCTCTGAGAGGCTTGGAAGAGACCTCATCTGAAAGGTGGATTCACAACGATCGAGGGTGTCGAACGTCAGCCCACAAGCTCAAACTTAAGGGTTCAAAGGTTTTGCCGATATCACATAGGTTGTCATGTTACAATTTAGTCAATAAAGGCCTACTCCTGGAGCGAAACTGAATGCTTTGACAGTCGCTGCTCGTCCGCACGAAGTCCGACAGGCTTGGAAGAGACCTCATCTGAAATGTGGATTCACAACGAATGAGTGTGTTGAACGTCAGCCCACAAGCTCAAACTTAAGGGTTCAAAATTTCTACCGAAATCACATAGGTCGTCATGTTACAATTTCGTCAATAAAGGCCTCCTACTGGAGCGAAACGGAATGCTTCAACGGTCGTGTTTCAGCCGCACGACCTCCGAGAGGCTTGGAAAAGACGTCATCTGAAAGGTGGATTCAAAACTATCGAGTGTGTCGAATGTCAGCCTACCAGCTCAAACTTAAGGGTTCAAAAGTTCTGCCGAAATCACATAGGTCGTCATGTTACAAATTCGTCAATATAGGCCTAGTATTGGAGCGAAACGGAATGCTTCGATGCTCGTGTTTCGGCCGCACGACCTCCGAGAGGTTTGGAAGAGACATCATCTGAAAGGTGGATTCAAAACGATCGAGTGTGTCTAATGTCAGTCGACTAGCTCAAACTTAAAGGTTAAAAAGTTCTGCTGAAATCATATCGGTCGTCATGTTACAATTTAGTCAATAAAGGGCTACGACTGGAGCGAAACGGAATGCTTCGACGCTTGTGTTTCGGCCGCACCACCTCCGAGAGGCTTGGAAGAGAACTCATCTGAAAGGTGGATTCACAACGATCGAGTGTGTCGAACATCAGCCCACAATCTCAAACTTAAGGGTTCAAAGGTTCTGCCGAAATCACATAGGTCGTCATGTTACAATTTAGTCAATAAAGGCCTACTGTTGGAGCGAAACGGAATGCTTCGAAGCTCGTGTTTCGGCTGCACGAACTCCGAGAGGATTGGAAGAGACCTCATCTGAAAGGTGGATTCACAACGATCGAGTGTGTCGAACATCAGCCCACAATCTCAAACTTAAGGGTTCAAAAGTTCTGCCGAAATCACATAGGTCGTCATGTTACAATTTAGTCAATAAAGGCCTACGACTGGAGCGAAACGGAATGCTTCGACGCTCGTGTTTCAGCCGCACGACCTCCGAGAGGATTGGAAGAGACCTCATTTGAAAGGTGGATTCAAAACGATCGAGTGCGTCGAACGTCAGCCCACGAGCTCAAACTTAAGGGTTCAAAAGTTCTGCCGAAATCACATAGGTCGTCATGTTACAAATTAGTCAATGTAGGCCTACTACTGGAGCGAAACGGAATGCTTCGATGCTCGTGTTTCGGCCGCACGACCTACGAGAGGCTTGGAAGAGACCTCATTTGAAAGGTGGATTCAAAACGATCGAGTGCGTCGAACGTCAGCCCACGAGCTCAAACTTAAGGGTTCAAAAGTTCTGCCGAAATCACATAGGTCGTCATGTTACAAATTAGTCAATGTAGGCCTACTACTGGAGCGAAACGGAATGCTTCGATGCTCGTGTTTCGGCCGCACGACCTACGAGAGGCTTGGAAGAGACCTCATTTGAAAGGTGGATTCAAAACGATCGAGTGTGTCGAATGTCAGCCGACTAGCTCAAACTTAAGGGTTCAAAAGTTCTGCCGAAATCACATAGGTCGTCATGTTACAATTTAGTCAATATAGGCCTACTACTGGAGCGAAACGGAATGCTTCGACGCTCGTGTTTCGGCCGCACGACCTCCGAGAGGCTTGGAAGAGACCTCATCTGAAAGGTGGATTCACAACGATCGAGTGTGTCGAACGTCAGCCCACTAGCTCAAACTTAAGGGTTCAAAAGTTCTGCCGAAATCACATAGGTCGACATGTTACAATTTAGTCAATAAAGGCCTACTATTGGAGCGAAACGGAATGCTTCGAAGCTCGTGTTTCGGCTGCACGAACTCCGAGAGGATTGGAAGAGACCTCATCTGAAAGGTGGATTCACAACGATCGAGTGTGTCGAACGTCAGCCCGCAAGCTCAAATTTAAGGGTTCAAAAGTTCTGCCGCAATCACATAGGTCGTCATGTTCCAAATTACTCAATAAAGGCCTACTACTGGAGCGAAACTGAATGCTTCGATAGTCGCCGCTCGGCCGCACGAAGTCTGAAAGGCTTGGAAGAGACGTCATCTGAAAGGTGGTTTCACAACGATCGAGTGTGTCGAACGTCAGCCCACAAGCTCAAACTTAAGGTTTCAAAAGTTCTGCCGAAATCACATCGGTCGTCATGTTACAATTTAGACAATAAAGGCCTACTACTGGAGCGAAACGGAATGCTTCGATGCTCATGTGTCGGCCGCACGACCTACGAGAGGATTGGAAGAGACCTCATTTGAGAGGTGGATTCAAAACGATCGAGTGTGCCGAATGTCAGCCGACTAGCTCAAACTTAAGGGTTCAAAAGTTCTGCCGAAATCACATAGGTGGTCATGTTTCAATTTAGTCAATAAAGGCCTACTACTGGAGCGAAACGGAATGCCTCGACGCTCGTGTTTCAGCCGCACGACTTCCGAGAGGCTTGGAAGAGATCTCATCTGACAGGTGGATTCAAAACGATCAAGTGTGTCGAATGTCAGCCGACTAGCTCAAACTTAAGGGTTCAAAAGTTCTGCCGAAATCACATAGGTCGTCATGTTACAATTTAGTCAATAAAGGCCAACTACTGGAGCGAAACGGAATGCTTCGACGCTCGTGTTTCGGCCGCACGACCTCCGAGAGGCTTGGAAAAGACGTCATCTGAAAGGTGGATTCACAACGATCGAGTGTGTCGAACATCAGCCCACAATCTCAAACTTAAGGGTTCAAAGGTTCTGCCGAAATCGCATAGGTCGTCATGTTACAATTTAGTCAATAAAGGCCTACTGTTGGAGCGAAACGGAATGCTTCGAAGCTCGTGTTTCGGCTGCACGAACTCCGAGAGGATTGGAAGAGACCTCATCTGAAAGGTGGATTCACAACGATCGAGTGTGTCGAACATCAGCACACAATCTCAAACTTAAGGGTTCAAAGGTTCTGCCGAAATCACATAGGTCGTCATGTTACAATTTAGTCAATAAAGGCCTACTGTTGGAGCGAAACGGAATGCGTCGACGCTCGTGTTTCGGCCACACGACCTCCGAGAGGCTTGGAAGAGACGTCATCTGAAAGGTGGATTCAAAACGATCGAGTGTGTCGAAGGTCAGCCTACTAGCTCAAACTTAAGGGTTCTAAAGTTCTGCCGAAATCACATAGGTCGACATGTTACAATTTAGTCAATAAAGGCCTACGACTGGAGCGAAACGGAATGCTTCGAAGCTTGTGTTTCGGCCGCACGACCTCTGAGAGGCTTGGAAGAGACCTCATCTGAAAGGTGGATTCAAAACGATCGAGTGTGTCTAATGTCAGTCGACTAGCTCAAACTTAAAGGTTCAAAAGTTCTGCCGAAATCACATAGGTCGTCATGTTACAAATTCGTCAATATAGGCCTAGTATTGGAGCGAAACGGAATGCTTCGATGCTCGTGTTTCGGCCGCACGACCTCCGAGAGGTTTGGTAGAGACATCATCTGAAAGGTGGATTCAAAACGATCGAGTGTGTCTAATGTCAGTCGACTAGCTCAAACTTAAAGGTTAAAAAGTTCTGCTGAAATCATATCGGTCGTCATGTTACAATTTAGTCAATAAAGGGCTACGACTTGAGCGAAACGGAATGCTTCGACGCTTGTGTTTCGGCCGCACCACCTCCGAGAGGCTTGGAAGAGAACTCATCTGAAAGGTGGATTCACAACGATCGAGTGTGTCGAACGTCAGCCCACAAGCTCAAACTTAAGGGTTCAAAGGTTCTGCCGAAATCACATCGGTCGTCATGTTACAATTTAGTCAATAAAGGACTACTACTGGAGCGAAACGGAATGCTTCGACGCTTGTGTTTCGGCCGCAAGACCTCCGAGAGGCTTGGAAGAGACCTCATCTGAAAGGTGGATTCAAACTGATCGAGTGTGTCGAATGTCAGTCGACTAGCTCAAACTTAAGGGTTCAAAAGTTCTGCCGAAATCACATAGGTCGTCATGTTACAATTTAGTCAATAAAGGCCAACTACTGGAGCGAAACGGAATGCTTCGACGCTCGTGTTTCGGCCGCACGACCTCCGAGAGGCTTGGAAAAGACGTCATCTGAAAGGTGGATTAACAACGATCGAGTGTGTCGAACGTCAGCCCACAATCTCAAACTTAAGGGTTCAAAAGCTCTGCCGAAATCATATCGGTCGTCATGTTACAATTTAGTCAATAAAGGCCTACGACTGGAGCGAAACGGAATGCTTCGACGCTTGTGTTTCGGCCGCACCACCTCCGAGAGGCTTGGAAGAGAATTCATCTGAAAGGTGGATTCACAACGATCGAGTGTGTCGAAGGTCAGCCTACTAGCTCAAACTTAAAGGTTAAAAAGTTCTGCTGTAATCACATAGGTCGTCATGTTACAATTTAGTCAAAAAAGGCCTACTACTGGAGCAAAACGGAATGCTTCGACGCTCGTGTTTCGGCCGCACGACCTCCGAGAGGCTTGGAAAATATGTCATCTGAAAGGTGGATTCACAACGATCGAGTGTGTCGAACATCAGCCCACAATCTCAAACTTAAGGGTTCAAAAGTTCTGCCGAAATCACATAGGTCGTCATGTTACAATTTAGTCAATAAAGGCCTACGACTGGAGCGAAACGGAATGCTTCGACGCTCGTGTTTCAGCCGCACCACCTCCGAGAGGATTGGAAGAGACCTCATCTGAAAGGTGGATTCAAAACGATCGAGTGCGTCGAACGTCAGCCCACGAGCTCAAACGTAAGGGTTCAAAAGTTCTGACGAAATCACATAGGTCGTCATGTTACAAATTAGTCAATGTAGGCCTACTACTGGAGCGAAACGGAATGCTTCGATGCTCGTGTTTCGGCCGCACGACCTACGAGAGGCTTGGAAGAGACCTCATTTGAAAGGTGGATTCAAAACGATCGAGTGTGTCGAATGTCAGCCAACTATCTCAAATTTAAGGGTTCAAAAGTTCTGCCGAAATCACATAGGTCGTCATGTTAAAATTTAGTCAATATAGGCCTACTACTGGAGCGAAACGGAATGCTTCAACGCTCGTGTTTCGGCCGCACGACCTCCGAGAGGCTTGGAAGAGACCTCATCTGAAAGGTGGATTCACAACGATCGAGTGTGTCGAACGTCAGCCCACTAGCTCCAACTTAAGGGTTCAAAAGTTCTGCCGAAATCACATAGGTGGTCATGTTTCAATTTAGTCAATAAAGGCCTACTACTGGAGCGAAACTGAATGCTTCGACGCTCGTGTTTCAGCCGCACGACCTCCGAGAGGCTTGGAAGAGACCTCATCTGAAAGGTGGATTCAAAACGATCGAGTGTGTCGAATGTCAGTCTACTAGCTCAAACTTAAAGGTTCAAAAGTTATGCCGAAATCAAATAGGTTGTCATGTTACAATTTAGTCAATAAAGGCCTCCTACTGGAGCGAAACGGAAGTCTTCGATGCTCGTGTTTCGGCCGCACGACCTCCGAGCAGCTTGGAAAAGACGTCATCTGAAAGGGGGTTTCACAACGATCGAGCGTGTCGAACGTCAGCCCACGAGCTTAAACTTAAGGGTTCAAAATTTCTACGAAATCACATAGGTCGTCATGTTACAATTTTGTCAATAAAGGCCTCCTACTGGAGCGAAACGGAATGCTTCGATGCTCGTGTTTCGGCCGAACGAAATCCGAGAGGCTTGGAAGAGACCTCATTTGAAAGGTGGATTCAAAACGATCGAGTGTGTCGAACGTCAGCCCACAAGCTCAAACTTAAGGGTTCAAAAGTTCTGCCGAAATCACATAGGTCGTCATGTTACAATTTAGTCAATAAAGGCCTACTACTGGAGCGAAACGGAATGCTTCAACGCTCGTGTTTCGGCCGCACGACCTCCGAGAAGCTTGGAAAAGACGTCATCTGAAAGGTGGATTCAAAAAGATCGAGTGTGTCGAAGGTCAGCCTACTAGCTCAAACTTAAGGGTTCTAAAGTTCTGCCGAAATCACATAGGTCGACATGTTACAATTTAGTCAATAAAGGCCTACTATTGGAGTGAAACGGAATGCTTCGACGCTCGTGTTTCGGCCGCACGACCTACGAGAGGATTGGAAGAGACCTCATCTGAAAGGTGGATTCACAATGATCGAGTGTGTCGAACGTCAGCCCACAAGCTCAAACTTAAGGGTTCAAAAGTTCTGCCGAAATCACATAAGTCGTCATGTTCCAAATTACTCAATAAAGGCCTACTACTGGAGCGAAACTGAATGCTTTGATAGTCGCCGCTCGGCCGCACGAAGTCTGAGAGGCTTGGAAGAGACGTCATCTGAAAGGTGGTTTCACAACGATCGAGTGTGTCGAACGTCAGCCCACAAGCTCAAACTTAAGGGTTCAAAAGCTCTGCCGAAATCATATCGGTCGTCATGTTACAATTTAGTCAATAAAGGCCTACGACTGGAGCGAAACGGAATGCTTCGACGCTTGTGTTTCGGCCGCACCACCTCCGAGAGGCTTGGAAGAGAACTCATCTGAAAGGTGGATTCACAACGATCGAGTGTGTCGAAGGTCAGCCTACTAGCTCAAACTTAAAGGTTAAAAAGTTCTGCTGTAATCACATAGGTCGTCATGTTACAATTTAGTCAAAAAAGGCCTACTACTGGAGCAAAACGGAATGCTTCGACGCTCGTGTTTCGGCCGCACGACCTCCGAGAGGCTTGGAAAATATGTCATCTGAAAGGTGGATTCACAACGATCGAGTGTGTCGAACATCAGCCCACAATCTCAAACTTAAGGGTTCAAAAGTTCTGCCGAAATCACATAGGTCGTCATGTTACAATTTAGTCAATAAAGGCCTACGACTGGAGCGAAACGGAATGCTTCGACGCTCGTGTTTCAGCCGCACCACCTCTGAGAGGATTGGAAGAGACCTCATCTGAAAGGTGGATTCAAAACGATCGAGTGCGTCGAACGTCAGCCCACGAGCTCAAACGTAAGGGTTCAAAAGTTCTGACGAAATCACATAGGTCGTCATGTTACAAATTAGTCAATGTAGGCCTACTACTGGAGCGAAACGGAATGCTTCGAAGCTCGTGTTTCGGCCGCACGACCTACGAGAGGCTTGGAAGAGACCTCATTTGAAAGGTGGATTCAAAACGATCGAGTGTGTCGAATGTCAGCCAACTATCTCAAATTTAAGGGTTCAAAAGTTCTGCCGAAATCACATAGGTCGTCATGTTAAAATTTAGTCAATATAGGCCTACTACTGGAGCGAAACGGAATGCTTCAACGCTCGTGTTTCGGCCGCACGACCTCCGAGAGGCTTGGAAGAGACCTCATCTGAAAGGGGGATTCACAACGATCGAGTGTGTCGAACGTCAGCCCACTAGCTCAAACTTAAGGGTTCAAAAGTTCTGCCGAAATCACATAGGTGGTCATGTTTCAATTTAGTCAATAAAGGCCTACTACTGGAGCGAAACTGAATGCTTCGACGCTCGTGTTTCAGCCGCACGACCTCCGAGAGGCTTGGAAGAGACCTCATCTGAAAGGTGGATTCAAAACGATCGAGTGTGTCGAATGTCAGTCTACTAGCTCAAACTTAAAGGTTCAAAAGGTTTGCCGAAATCAAATAGGTTGTCATGTTACAATTTTGTCAATAAAGGCCTCCTACTGGAGCGAAACGGAAGTCTTCGATGCTCGTGTTTCGGCCGCACGACCTCCGAGCAGCTTGGAGAAGGCGTCATCTGAAAGGGGGTTTCACAACGATCGAGCGTGTCGAACGTCAGCCCACGAGCTTAAACTTAAGGGTTCAAAATTTATACCGAAATCACATAGGTCGTCATGTTACAATTTTGTCAATAAAGGCCTCCTACTGGAGCGAAACGGAATGCTTCGATGCTCGTGTTTCGGCCGCACGAAATCCGAGAGGCTTGGAAGAGACCTCATTTGAAAGGTGGATTCAAAACGATCGAGTGTGTCGAACGTCAGCCCACAAGCTCAAACTTAAGGGTTCAAAAGTTCTGCCGAAATCACATAGGTCGTCATGTTACTATTTAGTCAATAAAGGCCTACTACTGGAGCGAAACGGAATGCTTCGACGCTCGTGTTTCGGCCGCACGACCTCCGAGAAGCTTGGAAAAGACGTCATATGAAAGGTGGATTCAAAAAGATCGAGTGTGTCGAAGGTCAGCCTACTAGCTCAAACTTAAGGGTTCTAAAGTTCTGCCGAAATCACATAGGTCGACATGTTACAATTTAGTCAATAAAGGCCTACTATTGGAGCGAAACGGAATGCTTCGACGCTCGTGTTTCGGCCGCACGACCTACGAGAGGATTGGAAGAGACCTCATCTGAAAGGTGGATTCACAATGATCGAGTGTGTCGAACGTCAGCCCACAAGCTCAAACTTAAGGGTTCAAAAGTTCTGCCGAAATCACATAAGTCGTCATGTTCCAAATTACTCAATAAAGGCCTACTACTGGAGCGAAACTGAATGCTTTGATAGTCGCCGCTCGGCCGCACGAAGTCTGAGAGGCTTGGAAGAGACGTCATCTGAAAGGTGGTTTCACAACGATCGAGTGTGTCGAACGTCAGCCCAAAAGCTCAAACTTAAGGGTTCAAAAGTTCTGCCGAAATCACATCGGTCGTCATGTTACAATTTAGACAATAAAGGCCTACTACTGGAGCGAAACGGAATGCTTCGATGCTCATGTTTCGGCCGCACGACCTACGAGAGGATTGGAAGAGACCTCATTTGAAAGGTGGATTCAAAATGATCGAGTGTGTCGAATGTCAGCCGACTAGCTCAAACTTAAGGGTTCAAAAGTTCTGCCGAAATCACATAGGTGGTCATGTTTCAATTTAGTCAATAAAGGCCTACTACTGGAGCGAAACGGAATGCCTCGACGCTCGTGTTTCAGCCGCACGACTTCCGAGAGGCTTGGAAGAGACCTCATCTGACAGGTGGATTCAAAACGATCGAGTGTGTCGAATGTCAGCAGACTAGCTAAAACTTAAGGGTTCAAAAGTTCTGCCGAAATCACATAGGTCGTCATGTTACAATTTAGTCAATAAAGGCCTATGACTGGAGCGAAACGGAATGCTTCGACGCTCGTGTTTCAGCAGCACGACCTCCGAGAGGCTTGGAAGAGACCTCATCTGAAAGGTGGATTCAAAACGATCGAGTGTGTCCAATGTCAGTCGACTAGCTCTAACGTAAAGGTTCAAAAGTTCTGCCTAAATCACATAGGTCGTCATGTTACAATATAGTCAATAAAGGCCTACTACTGGAGCGAAACGGAATGCTTCGACGCTCGTGTTTTGGGCGCACGACCTCCGAGAGGCTTGGAAGAGACCTCATCTGAAAGGTGGATTCACAACGATCGAGTGTGTCGAATGTCAGTCTACTAGCTCAAACTTAAAGGTTCAAAAGTTCTGCCTAAATCACATAGGTCGTCATGTTACAATTTAGTCAATAAAGGCCTCCTACTGGAGCGAAACGGAATGCTTCGACGCTCGTGTTTCAGCCGCACGACCTCCGAGAGGCTTGGAAAAGACGTCATCTGAAAGGTGGCTTTAAACCGATCGAGTGTGTCGACCGTCAGCCCACGAGCTCAAACTTAAGGGTTCAAAAGTTCTGCCGAAATCACATAGGTCGTCATGTTACAATTTAGTCAATAAAGGCCTACGACTGGAGCGAAACGGAATGCTTCGACGCTCGTGTTTCAGCCGCACGACCTCCGAGAGGCTTGGAAGAGACCTCATCTGAAAGGTGGATTCACAACGATCAAGTGTGTCGAACGTCAGCCCACAAGCTCAAACTTAAGGGTTCAAAGGTTCTGCCGAAATCACATAGGTCGTCATGCTACAATTTAGTCAATAAAGGCCAACTACTGGAGCGAAACGGAATGCTTCGACGCTCGTGTTTCGGCCGCACGACCTCCGAGAGGCTTGGAAAAGACGTCATCTGAAAGGTGGATTCACAACGATCGAGTGTGTCGAACGTCAGCCCACTAGCTCAAACTTAAGGGTTCAAAAGTTCTGCCGAAATCACATAGGTTGTCATTTTTCAATTTAGTCAATAAAGGCCTACTCCTGGAGCGCAACAGAATGCTTCGACGCTCGTGTTTCGGCCGCACGAACTCCGAGAGGATTGGAAGAGACCTCATCTGAAAGGTGGATTCACAACGATCGAGTGCGTCGAATGTCAGCCCACAAGCTCAAACTTAAGGGTTCAAAAGGTCTCCCAAAATCACACAGGTAGTCATGTTTCAATTTAGTCAATAAAGGCCTACGACTGGAGCGAAACGGAATGCTTCGACGCTCGTGTTTCAGCCGCACGACCTCCGAGAGGATTGGAAGAGACCTCATCTGAAAGGTGGATTCAAAACGATCGAGTGTGTCGAAGGTCAGCCTACTAGCTCAAACTTAAAGGTTAAAAAGTTCTGCTGAAATCACATAGGTCGTCATGTTACAATTTAGTCAAAAAAGGCCTACTACTGGAGCAAAACGGAATGCTTCGACGCTCGTGTTTCGGCCGCACGACCTCCGAGAGGCTTGGAAAATATGTCATCTGAAAGGTGGATTCACAACGATCGAGTGTGTCGAACATCAGCCCACAATCTCAAACTTAAGGGTTCAAAAGTTCTGCCGAAATCACATAGGTCGTCATGTTACAATTTAGTCAATAAAGGCCTACGACTGGAGCGAAACGGAATACTTCGACGCTCGTGTTTCAGCCGCACCACCTCCGAGAGGATTGGAAGAGACCTCATCTGAAAGGTGGATTCAAAACGATCGAGTGCGTCGAACGTCAGCCCACGAGCTCAAACGTAAGGGTTCAAAAGTTCTGACGAAATCACATAGGTCGTCATGTTACAAATTAGTCAATGTAGGCCTACTACTGGAGCGAAACGGAATGCTTCAACGCTCGTGTTTCGGCCGCACGACCTCCGAGAGGCTTGGAAGAGACCTCATCTGAAAGGTGGATTCACAACGATCGAGTGTGTCGAACGTCAGCCCACTAGCTCAAACTTAAGGGTTCAAAAGTTCTGCCGAAATCACATAGGTGGTCATGTTTCAATTTAGTCAATAAAGGCCTACTACTGGAGCGAAACTGAATGCTTCGACGCTCGTATTTCAGCCGCACGACTTCCGAGAGGCTTGGAAGAGACCTCATCTGAAAGGTGGATTCAAAACGATCGAGTGTGTCGAATGTCAGTCTACAAGCTCAAACTTAAAGGTTCAAAAGTTATGCCGAAATCAAATAGGTTGTCATGTTACAATTTAGTCAATAAAGGCCTCCTACTGGAGCGAAACGGAAGTCTTCGATGCTCGTGTTTCGGCCGCACGACCTCCGAGCAGCTTGGAAAAGACGTCATCTGAAAGGGGGTTTCACAACGATCGAGCGTGTCGAACGTCAGCCCACGAGCTTAAACTTAAGGGTTCAAAATTTCTACCGAAATCACATAGGTCGTCATGTTACAATTTAGTCAATAAAGGCCTACTACTGGAGCGAAACGGAATGCTTCGACGCTCGTGTTTCAGCCGCACGACCTCCGAGAGGCTTGGAAAAGACGTCATCTGAAAGGTGGATTCAAAAAGATCGAGTGTGTCGAAGGTCAGCCTACTAGCTCAAACTTAAGGGTTCTAAAGTTCTGCCGAAATCACATAGGTCGACATGTTACAATTTAGTCAATAAAGGCCTACTATTGGAGCGAAACGGAATGCTTCGACGCTCGTGTTTCGGCCGCACGACCTACGAGAGGATTGGAAGAGACCTCATCTGAAAGGTGGATTCACAATGATCGAGTGTGTCGAACGTCAGCCCACAAGCTCAAACTTAAGGGTTCAAAAGTTCTGCCGAAATCACATAGGTCGTCATGTTCCAAATTACTCAATAAAGGCCTACTACTGGAGCGAAACTGAATGCTTTGATAGTCGCCGCTCGGCCGCACGAAGTCTGAGAGGCTTGGAAGAGACATCATCTGAAAGGTGGTTTCACAACGATCGAGTGTGTCGAACGTCAGCCCACAAGCTCAAACTTAAGGATTCAAAAGTTCTGCCGAAATCACATCGGTCGTCATGTTACAATTTAGACAATAAAGGCCTACTACTGGAGCGAAACGGAATGCTTCGATGCTCATGTTTCGGCCGCACGACCTACGAGAGGATTGGAAGAGACCTCATTTGAAAGGTGGATTCAAAACGATCGAGTGTGTCGAATGTCAGCTGACTAGCTCAAACTTAAGGGTTCAAAAGTTCTGCCGAAATCACATAGGTGGTCATGTTTCAATTTAGTCAATAAAGGCCTACTACTGGAGCGAAACGGAATGCCTCGACGCTCGTGTTTCAGCCGCACGACTTCCGAGAGGCTTGGAAGAGACCTCATCTGACAGGTGGATTCAAAACGATCGAGTGTGTCGAATGTCAGCAGACTAGCTCAAACTTAAGGGTTCAAAAGTTCTGCCGAAATCACATAGGTCGTCATGTTACAATTTAGTCAATAAAGGCCTATGACTGGAGCGAAACGGAATGCTTCGAAGCTTGTGTTTCGGCCGCACGACCTCTGAGAGGCTTGGAAGAGAACTCATCTGAAAGGTGGATTCACAATGATCGAGTGTGTCGAACGTCAGCCCACTAGCTCAAACTTAAGGGTTCAAAAGTTCTGCCGAAATCACATAGGTCGTCATGTTTCAATTTAGTCAATAAAGGCCTACTACTGGAGCGAAACGGAATGCTTCGACGCTCGTGTTTTGGGCGCACGACCTCCGAGAGGCTTGGAAGAGACCTCATCTGAAAGGTGGATTCACAACGATCGAGTGTGTCGAATGTCAGTCTACTAGCTCAAACTTAAAGGTTCAAAAGTTCTGCCTAAATCACATAGGTCGTCATGTTACAATTTAGTCAATAAAGGCCTCCTACTGGAGCGAAACGGAATGCTTCGACGCTCGTGTTTCAGCCGCACGACCTCCGAGAGGCTTGGAAAAGACGTCATCTGAAAGGTGGCTTTAAAACGATCGAGTGTGTCGACCGTCAGCCCACGAGCTCAAACTTAAGGGTTCAAAAGTTCTGCCGAAATCACATAGGTCGTCATGTTTCAATTTAGTCAATAAAGGCCTACAACTGGAGCGAAACGGAAAGCTTCGACGCTCGTGTTTCAGCCGCACGACCTCCGAGAGGCTTGGAAGAGACCTCATCTGAAAGGTGGATTCACAACGATCAAGTGTGTCTAACGTCAGCCCACAAGCTCAAACTTAAGGGTTCAAAGGTTCTGCCGAAATCACATAGGTCGTCATGTTACAATTTAGTCAATAAAGGCCTACGACTGGAGCGAAACGGAATGCTTCGACGCTCGTGTTTCAGCCGCACGACCTACGAGAGGCTTGGAAGAGACCTCATCTGAAAGGTGGATTCCCAACGATCGAGTGTGTCGAACGTCAGCCCACAATCTCAAACTTAAGGGTTCAAAAGTTCTGCCGAAATCACATAGGTCGTCATGTTTCAATTTAGTCAATAAAGGCCTACTCCTGGAGCGCAACGGAATGCTTCGACGCTCGTGTTTCAGCCGCACGACCTCCGAGCGGATTGGAAGAGACCTTATTTGAAAGGTGGATTTAAAACGATCGAGTGCGTCGAACGTCAGCCCACGAGCTCAAACTTAAGGGTTCAAAAGTTCTGCCGAAATCACATAGGTCGTCATGTTACAATTTAGTCAATAAAGGCCTACTATTGGAGCGAAACGGAATGCTTCGACGCTCGTGTTTCGGCCGCACGACCTCCGAGAGGCTTGGAAAAGACGTCATCTGAAAGGTGGCTTCAAAACGATCGAGTGTGTCGAACGTCAGCCCACTAGCTCAAACTTAAGGGTTCAAAAGTTCTGCCGAAATCACATAGGTCGTCATGTTTCAATTTAGTCAATAAAGGCCTACTCCTGGAGCACAACGGAATGCTTCGACGCTCGTGTTTCGGCTGCACGAACTCCGAGAGGATTGGAAGAGACCTCATCTGAAAGGTGGATTCACAACGATCGAGTGCGTCGAATGTCAGCCCACTAGCTCAAACTTAAGGGTTCAAAAGTTCTGCCAAAATAACACAGGTCGTCATGTTTCAATTTAGTCAATAAAGGCCTTCGACTGGAGCGAAACGGAATGCTTCGACGCTCGTGTTTCGGCCGCACGACCTCTGAGAGGCTTGGAAGAGACCTCATCTGAAAGGTGGATTCACAACGATCGAGTGTGTCGAACATCAGTCCACAAATTCAAACTTAAGGGTTCTAAAGTTCTGCCGAAATCACATAGGTCGACATGTTACAATTTAGTCAATAAAGGCCTACTATTGGAGCGAAACGGAATGCTTCGACGCTCGTGTTTCGGCCGCACGACCTCCGAGAAGCTTGGACAAGACGTCATCTGAAAGGTGTATACAAAATGATCGAGTGTGTCGAACGTCAGCCCACTAGCTCAAACTTAAGGGTTCAAAAGTTCTGCCGAAATCACATAGGTCGTCATGTTTCAATTTAGTCAATAAAGGCCTACAACTGGAGCGAAACGGAATGCTTCGACGCTAGTGTTTCGGCCGCACGACCTCCGAGAGGCTTGGAAGAGACCTCATCTGAAAGGTGGATTCACAACGATCGAGTGTGTCGAACGTCAGCCCACAAGCTCAAACTTAAGGGTTCAAAAGTTCTGCCGAAATCACATAGGTCGTCATGTTACAATTTAGTCAATAAAGGCCTACTACTGGAGCGAAATGGAATGCTTCGACGCTCCTGTTTTCGGCCGCACGACCTCCGAGAGGCTTGGAAGACACCTCATCTGAAAGGTGGATTCAAAACGATCGAGTGTTTCGAATGTCAGTCTACTAGATCAAACTTAAAGGTTCAAAAGTTCTGCCGAAATCACATAGATGGTCATGTTACAATTTAGTCAATAAATGCCGACTACTGGAGCGAAACGGAATGCTTCGACACTCGTGTTTCGGCCGCACGACCTCCGAGAGGCTTGGAAGAGACCTCATCTGAAAGATGGATTCACAACGATCGAGTGTGTCGAACGTCAGCCCACAAGCTCAAACTTAAGGGTTCAAAAGTTCTGCCGAAATCACATCGGTCGTCATGTTACAATTTAGACAATAAAGGCCTACTACTGGAGCGAAACGGAATGCTTCGATGCTCGTGTTTCGGCCGCACGACCTCCGAGAGGATTGGAAGAGACCTCATCTGAAAGGTGGATTCAAAACGATCGAGTGTGTCGAATGTCAGTCTACTAGCTCAAACTTAAAGGTTTAAAAGTTCTGCCGAAATCACATAGGTTGTCATGTTACAATTTTGTCAATAAAGGCCTATTACTGGAGCGAAACGGAATGCTTCGACGCTCGTGTTTCGGCCGCACGACCTCCGAGAGGCTTAGAAAAGACGTCATCTGAAAGGTGGCTTCAAAACGATCGAGTGTGTCGAATGTCAACCTACTAGCTCAAACTTAAGGGTTCAAAAGTTCTGCCGAAATCACATAGGTCGTCATGTTCCAAATTACTCAATAAAGGCCTACTACTGGAGCAAAACTGAATGCTTTGACAGTCGCCGCTCGGCCGCACGAAGTCTGAGAGGCTTGGAAGAGACGTCATCTGAAAGGTGGTTTCACAACGATCGAGTGTGTCGAACGTCAGCCCACAAGCTCAAACTTAAGGGTTCAAAAGTTCTGCCGAAATCACATCGGTCGTCATGTTACAATTTAGACAATAAAGGCCTACTACTGGAGCGAAACGGAATGCTTCGATGCTCGTGTTTCGGCCGCACGACCTACGAGAGGCTTGGAAAAGACCTCATTTGAAAGGTGGCTTCAAAACGATCGAGTGTGTCGAACGTCAGCCCACTAGCTCAAACTTAAGGGTTCAAAAGTTCTGCCGAAATCACATAGGTCGTCATGTTTCAATTTAGTCAATAAAGGCCTACTCCTGGAGCACAACGGAATGCTTCGACGCTCGTGTTTCGGCTGCACGAACTCCAAGAGGATTGGAAGAGACCTCATCTGAAAGGTGGATTCACAACGATCGAGTGCGTCGAATGTCAGCCCACTAGCTCAAACTTAAGGGTTCAAAAGTTCTGCCAAAATAACACAGGTCGTCATGTTTCAATTTAGTCAATAAAGGCCTTCGACTGGAGCGAAACGGAATGCTTCGACGCTCGTGTTTCGGCCGCACGACCTCTGAGAGGCTTGGAAGAGACCTCATCTGAAAGGTGGATTCACAACGATCGAGTGTGTCGAACATCAGTCCACAAATTCAAACTTAAGGGTTCTAAAGTTCTGCCGAAATCACATAGGTCGACATGTTACAATTTAGTCAATAAAGGCCTACTATTGGAGCGAAACGGAATGCTTCGACGCTCGTGTTTCGGCCGCACGACCTCCGAGAAGCTTGGACAAGACGTCATCTGAAAGGTGTATACAAAACGATCGAGTGTGTCGAACGTCAGCCCACTAGCTCAAACTTAAGGGTTCAAAAGTTCTGCCGAAATCACATAGGTCGTCATGTTTCAATTTAGTCAATAAAGGCCTACAACTGGAGCGAAACGGAATGCTTCGACGCTAGTGTTTCGGCCGCACGACCTCCGAGAGGCTTGGAAGAGACCTCATCTGAAAGGTGGATTCACAACGATCGAGTGTGTCGAACGTCAGCCCACAAGCTCAAACTTAAGGGTTCAAAAGTTCTGCCGAAATCACATAGGTCGTCATGTTACAATTTAGTCAATAAAGGCCTACTACTGGAGCGAAATGGAATGCTTCGACGCTCCTGTTTTCGGCCGCACGACCTCCGAGAGGCTTGGAAGACACCTCATCTGAAAGGTGGATTCAAAACGATCGAGTGTTTCGAATGTCAGTCTACTAGATCAAACTTAAAGGTTCAAAAGTTCTGCCGAAATCACATAGATGGTCATGTTACAATTTAGTCAATAAATGCCGACTACTGGAGCGAAACGGAATGCTTCGACACTCGTGTTTCGGCCGCACGACCTCCGAGAGGCTTGGAAGAGACCTCATCTGAAAGATGGATTCACAACGATCGAGTGTGTCGAACGTCAGCCCACAAGCTCAAACTTAAGGGTTCAAAAGTTCTGCCGAAATCACATCGGTCGTCATGTTACAATTTAGACAATAAAGGCCTACTACTGGAGCGAAACGGAATGCTTCGATGCTCGTGTTTCGGCCGCACGACCTCCGAGAGGATTGGAAGAGACCTCATCTGAAAGGTGGATTCAAAACGATCGAGTGTGTCGAATGTCAGTCTACTAGCTCAAACTTAAAGGTTTAAAAGTTCTGCCGAAATCACATAGGTTGTCATGTTACAATTTTGTCAATAAAGGCCTATTACTGGAGCGAAACGGAATGCTTCGACGCTCGTGTTTCGGCCGCACGACCTCCGAGAGGCTTAGAAAAGACGTCATCTGAAAGGTGGCTTCAAAACGATCGAGTGTGTCGAATGTCAACCTACTAGCTCAAACTTAAGGGTTCAAAAGTTCTGCCGAAATCACATAGGTCGTCATGTTCCAAATTACTCAATAAAGGCCTACTACTGGAGCAAAACTGAATGCTTTGACAGTCGCCGCTCGGCCGCACGAAGTCTGAGAGGCTTGGAAGAGACGTCATCTGAAAGGTGGTTTCACAACGATCGAGTGTGTCGAACGTCAGCCCACAAGCTCAAACTTAAGGGTTCAAAAGTTCTGCCGAAATCACATCGGTCGTCATGTTACAATTTAGACAATAAAGGCCTACTACTGGAGCGAAACGGAATGCTTCGATGCTCGTGTTTCGGCCGCACGACCTACGAGAGGCTTGGAAAAGACCTCATTTGAAAGGTGGATTCAAAACGATCGAGTGTGTCGAATATCAGCCGACTAGCTCAAACTTAAGGGTTCAAACGTTCTGCCGAAATCACATAGGTGGTCATGTTTCAATTTAGTCAATAAAGGCCTCCGACTGGAGCGAAACGGAATGCCTCGACGCTCGTGTTTCAGACGCACGACCTCCGAGAGGCTTGGAAGAGACCTCATCTGACAGGTGGATTCAAAACGATCGAGTGTATCGAATGTCAGCCGACTAGCTCAAACTTAAGGGTTCAAAAAGGTCTGCCGAAATCACATAGGTCGTCATGTTACAATTTAGTCAATATAGGCCTACTACTGGAGCGAAACGGAATGCGTCGACGCTCGTGTTTCGGCCACACGACCTCTGAGAGGCTTGGAAGAGACCTCATCTGAAAGGTGGATTCACAACGATCGAGTGTGTCGAATGTCAGTCGACTAGCTCAAACGTAAAGGTTCAAAAGTTCTGCCTAAATCACATAGGTCGTCATGTTCCAAATTACTCAATAAAGGCCTACTACTGGAGCAAAACTGAATGCTTTGACAGTCGCCGCTCGGCCGCACGAAGTCTGAGAGGCTTGGAAGAGATGTCATCTGAAAGGTGGTTTCACAACGATCGAGTGTGTCGAACGTCAGCCCACAAGCTCAAACTTAAGGGTTCAAAAGTTCTGCCGAAATCACATAGGTCGTCATGTTACAATTTAGACAATAAAGGCCTACTACTGGAGCGAAACGGAATGCTTCGACGCTCCTGTTTTCGGCCGCACGACCTCCGAGAGGCTTGGAAGAGACCTCATTTGAAAGGTGGATTCAAAACGATCGAATGCGTCGAACGTCAGCCCACGAGCTCAAACTTAAGGGTTCAAAAGTTCTGCCGAAATCACATAGGTCGTCATGTTACAAATTAGTCAATGTAGGCCTACAACTGGAGCGAAATGGAATGCTTCGACGCTCGTGTTTCAGCCGCACGACTTCCGAGAGGCTTGG